>NC_090709.1:13989599-14289599 GCF_040954835.1 Lepisosteus oculatus | reverse complement strand
ATGCGCTCTACCACTGAGCTACATCCCCAGTGGTGGGTGCTCATGGAGAATGCCTGCAATTTCCCACTTTCGTGTTTCCTCTACTACAGAGTAAATTCATGGGAATGAAGAAATAAGGAAGGAAAAATAATCGCATTGAAGCTTCCAGAGACTGGGCAAAAACGAATCAGTTATTTTTATATCCAGTCACACGGGCGACGGTGCTTAATTCCTCGAAGGGGGAGTGCTTTTTTACCTCCTTACTCTACTGTCTTTTAATTCTGTTTTCTTTGAAAGCTTTTTGCATATTTTAAGTGCTCTCGGTTAAACTACGCATAGAACAACAGCAGTACTGATGATTTTCATGGACCGATGCACACTTCTTCTGTACAACTCCTGTGATAAAGCCCTGTCTGTAAATATTGTAGAAGAACGAAAAAGGGCGAAACAACGCTCCAACCACAGGAATGGTAACTGGAAGGATCGTGTTCTTATTTAATATGTCATTTTGAGATGCCTTGTCAATGCAGACAGGCGTTAGAGCTGAACAAATAATTTATAGTGGTGGTTGTAAACATGGAACATGTTATTTCTATACCAGGAAGAAAGGAGCAGACTCTTAAACTCTTTAACTCTTAAGTTAAAAGAGACAAAAACGACACCTAGTCACAGCTAACATTAATTAAAATGACATCACAACAAAAGAGCGAAGCCTTGAGTGAATCAAATTCGTTTTCATTGAATGTCTGTGTCTTCATCACTTTTGGGTAAAGTAAGCTTGAAGTTCAAAAACGATTTTGGCACGCCTGTAGAGTTTTTATGAAACAATTGCTTTGTATATACAATTGCTCTGTGTATAAAGTACATTGTGAATGTTCTCACAGCCTACAGTTTGTCTTTTTATTCCACGCACGAATATTCTTGTGTCCATATCACATATCATATAACACAGAACGCCTTCAAACCAAATGCATTTTAAAGACCACGACTTTGAAAATTTTCACAACCCCTCCATAAACATATCAGTGAGCTAATTATTCTTTTCTGACAGTCGGGGTTTTGATTGATGCGCAATTACGCACTATCTGGAACACTGGGGGACCGCTGTATACATACATTCACAACGCAGAAATACTGCTCAATAGAGTTTCATGCGAAAAACCCATATATGACCATAGGAAGCAGAACAGCAGTTTCCAATTACCCAGACTGTCAGCACGGGAATAAAGCTTTGTTTTATTTCTGAAACCCTTTCTTTATTTCCTTTTTTCATTCTGCAGGAAAATTCCTATTCTTTACTCAACAGCTTTTTAAAAACAGCACCCATGATGTTCAAATCATGATGTCCATGATTGTTTACACAGAAGACTGGCAGAGCTTTGGGTTGTGAATCTCTTTTTCTTATGGTTTTATTGAATGTGGCACTGTGCACTAGGATAGGGGGATGCTGTTCACAAGCCAATAGCATTTAAACCACAGCATCCACAATGCTGCAAGTGTTTTACACACTAAGCAGGTCCTCTGACCTTTCCCAGCCTTGCTTTGGGTTGTGAAACCTCTTTCAGTTTTTGTTATGATTTTTTCAATACGGCACCTATTAGACACGCAATACACTGGGATAGGGAGGTCCTCTTCATGACTCAATAGCATTTGAAGCACAACATTCACAATGCTACAACCAAGTGTTTTACACAGCAGACAGCCCCCCTCACCTCATACAACCTTGCTTTGGGTTGTGAAAGTGTTCTTTATTTTTTTATGATTTTTTGAATATAACACTACAGGTAATATACTGGAATAGGGGGGTCTTCTTAATACATGGGGTACATGGGGATAGCGCCTTAAAAGGTGGCTTCTCAAAGCTCTTTACAGAATGACAACAACAATAAATAAAAATACACAAGATAAAACACAATTACAATATATAGAGGAGACCGTGGATGGTGGTACTAAGAAAAGCAGAGGGGTGAAGAATGGAACCAGTTCAGTAAAGGCTTTTCTAAAGAAGAGGGTTTTGAGTCTGGATTTGAAGTAGTTTAGAGAAGGTGACTCTGTGATATCCTTGGGGAGAGAGTTCCAGGGTTTGGGGGCATAACAGGAGAAGGCCCTGTCACCCACAGAATGTAGATGGGCTTGGGGAACAGTTAGGAGAGCAGAATTAGAAGAGAGAAGGTTGCAAGGTGGGGAGTAGGGTGATAATAGTTCAGACAGGTACTGAGGTGCCAAGCCATGCAGAGCCTTATAGGTGAAATTATTTTTTGTTCATATAGTCATTAAGATCCAAAAGACTTGGGCAGAGATTCAACGAGCCCAGGCATAGAGACTGAGTGTCGAGCGAGCAGGAGCGGTGAGGAAGGAGACTGCGAGAACATAGATATAGATACTTTACACAAAGTACAGACAGTACATCAAGACAATATACTGTACAAACAGTAGACAACGTACAAGTAAACAATGCAGACATGTAAACAGTGACTGCAGACGTGTGGAATAAATAAGAAATTAAGGTAGATGTTTCTATTAAATTAACGGTATTCGAAATGTTGTAAAAAGAAAACCAATTTGTTTTGTAAAAAAAAATGAGAGATGATTTTTATTTTATACAGGAAAGGTGTGCGTGTCAAGTTGATCTTTTCGGAGTGCACCATTTGAAAATATAAATTGGAAGTTAGTTTGGATAACTCCTGATGGATATTGTATTACAAATAAAGCTAAAAAGATATAATTTAAAATTGTTCATAGGTTTTATCCAGTTAAATAAGTACTGTCTAAATTTAAGCATGAGCAGGATGATTTGTGCGTTTTTTGTCAGGTTGAAAGGGAATCTTTGGTATAAATAAATTCTTTTTAAAAAAAGTTCTCTTACACAGTACAATATCAAAGTCCTTAAACCTAAAAAAAACACCTTACATTTACTTGTAAGGTGTGTGTTTGTGAAGTTGGACGGACTTGCAGAGTTTTTTTGTAGGCATTTAAAGGTGTTTTTTTTAGGTTTAAGGACTTTGATATTGTACTGTGTAAGATAACTTTTTTAAAAAAGAATTTATTTATAGCAAATGTATTAGTCATTCTGAGTAAATTTCACATTCATAAATCAAAATGGTCCAATAATACTCCCCTTTTTAGTACTTTTCAGATGGAGTTGAAATATTATTTAAATTCTATAAAAATGAAAAAAATGCTTAAGCAAGGAAAACATTTGATACATGTAAAAAAATATAATTTACTTCGTTACCTCTGCCAGTTAATTTTTTTTCTGTTCGTGTTTTTTTTCTCTTGTATCTGTTTCTGCTCCTCTAGTTGTATTTGTAAATTATTTACACATTTAATAAAAATAAAAAAATGTCGACCGTATACGTTACACTATAATATAACGCAAACATCTATTCTGGACTATTTTTTTTTTTCAGATTTTTATTATTCGAATAATATTTTTGTGGTTTATAGCAACGGTCACTAAGGAAGTTCATCTGATAACCCGGAAGTCCTCTGTTTGACCACGTTTCGCTTTCTGTGTTCAAACCCACGTGTTTACAGCCACTGCAGCTGCAGGAATTGTTTGTGTTTTTCAGATCGACTCTGAAAAACATGGAGAATCTGTTGCTTAATCTGGAAACTGAGGTGCACTCTTTCATGGAGACTGTGCTTAGCTCGATCGTGCACGAAGTTTCAGAAGTTTTCCGAAACCGGACAGATGATTCCGAGAAGTCGATTGAAGAAAAACTCCGCCGGATCTCCCAGGTTCTGGCGAGACGGGTTTTGATTAAAATCATGTCTGTCGACAATGTTTTCGGGGCCGAAATCGCGCAAATGAAGCAGGAAAACGAGCTTCACTGTTTCATGGGGGTTTTGCTCAAATCGTTTGTGTATGAAGTTTCAGAAGTTTTCTGAAACACGATGTCTGACTCCCAGGTCTCGTTTCAAGACAAACTCCACAGCGTCTCCCAGATCCTGGTGAGTCGGGCCGTGATTAATATCACACAGTGTGTCAAGGACAGTTTCGGGACAGAAATAACGCGAATGAAGGAAAACGAGACCTTTAAAGTGCGATTGCAGTTATGGGAGAAGGAGTCGGGAGCAGGAGGATATCAGGGACAGACGGATCATGTTGGACTCATGCCTCCCTGTGAAATCACTGCAGAAACAAATGACCGGGGTAAAGTTAGCTCGAAGTTCGAAAACGATTTTGGCACGCCTGAAGCGCTTTCACGAAACCTCTTAGAGTTGCTAGAATGCTTGTTTTGTGTATAAAATACATTGTGGATTCTTTCTCAGCCTTTACTTTTTCGTTTTTATGACATTTTTTTGACCAAGCACGAATATCCTTTTGTCCATATCTTCGCAATGGAAACCAAATACATTTTAAAGACCACGACTTGTGGATATTTCCACACCCTTAACATCAAACTATCAGTGAGCTAATTATCTTTTTTTAAACCTCCGGTTTTTCATCGATGCGTAATTACGCACGAACTGGAACCCGGGGGACCGCTGTGTGCACACGTTCACAATGCGAGAAATACTGTTCAATACGGCTTCATGCGAAAAACCCGTATATGACCATAGGAAGCAGAACAGCGCAGTCTCCCATTACCCAGACTGTAAGCACGGGAATAAAGCTTTGTTTGATTTCTGAAACCCTTCCTTTACGCCCTGTTTTCATTCAGGTAAGGGTCAACTATATTCACAATACTACTGACAGCAGGAAGATTAAAATATTCTTTACTCAGCGGCTTATTAAAAACAGCTCCCATGATGTTCAAACCGATTTTTTACACAGAGCACTGACACAGCTTTGCATTCTGAATTGCATTCTTTTTCTCATGCTTTTATTTAATATGGCACAATGCACTGGGATAGGGGTATTCTGTTCACAAACCAATAGCATTTAAACCACAGCATCCACAATGCTGCAAATGGTTTGCACACTAAGCAGGTCCTCTGACTTTTCCCAGCTTTGTTTTGGGTTGTGGAACCTTTCTTTATATTTTTTAGGATTTTCTGAAGATAACACTACAGGTAATACACTGGGACAGGTGGGTCATCTTCATGGCTCAATAGCATTTCAAATACAGCACCCACACTGCTGAAACCAAGTGTTTTACACACCGGACAGGCCCCCGAACCTCGTACAACCTTGCTGTGGCTGTGGCCCCTTTCTTTATTTTTTTATGATTTTCTGAAGATAACACTACAGGTAATACACTGGGACAGGTGGGTCGACTTCATGGCTCAATAGCATTTCAAATACAACAGCCACACTGCTGAAACCAAGTGTTTTACACACCAGACAGCCCCCAGAACCTTATACAACCTTGCTGTGGTTGTGGCCCCTTTCTTTATTTTTTTATGAGTTTTTCAATATGGCACCATTAGACAGGCGTTACATGGGGATAGTACATCGTGCTCTTCACGAGTCAATAGCTCTTCAAGCACAACAGCCACAGTGCTGCAACCAGGTGTTTTACACAGCAGACAGCTCCCCTAACCTTATACAACCTCGCTTTGAGTTATTTAACATTTCTTTCAAATCACTTGGGTTAATCAATCATTTGATCATTTTTCAGCGTGGAATAAACCTATTACTTGTTCCTTGGAGATTACCATCTTCTGATAAGATATGATCGCTATATTGACCATATACAATTTCTTGCATAAGGAATTCATATTTTGCATACACCGATCCCCCCGGAGTCCCAAGTGATTCTGGTTTTGGAAAGCTAAAGGACAATGAGCTTCACGATACCAGGTGGACAGTGGGTGGTCAAGTCTCCCCTAAACAATGGATCTTGTCAGATTATGATGTCAGTGCATTTAATAATGTTGTTGAACTCTCTTTAGCCCAAATACAGAGGAGCCCAGACCCAGAATGTTACACATACTGACAGAGAGTGATCTCATTATGTGTGTTTGGATTTTAACAACTATTTTTATTGTTTGCTAGAACCAAAACAATCTATGTTAGACATTTTCATCTTCAGCCAAAAATACAAACCTGTGTACGTAGTGTGGTGCAGGTTCTTGTCCCATCCTGCTCTTGGTCCAGGTTGGAGGGTTGCACCGATTCTGAGTCTTGTTAGCTGGTATGGATGGGTTTGGGGGTGTTGATACCAGAGTGGTCCAGGAGGGGGATTCAGGTGTCTTGGGGGCATTCTTGTTTTTCTAAGAGTTCAGGTTGATTCTGTTGGTTCTGTCATGAATCTCCCTCACGCAGGCAAGCGCTCCCGCATTCCCTCGAGCTCTCCCCATACCAAACGTGCACATGTCAATCAGTCCTCTACTTAAACCCTCATCTGTCCCCCGGTCATTGCTCACGATTGAGATTCTCTCCCGGAGCTTACCTACTAACTATGCCTTTGCCTTACTATGACTTCTCCCCTGGACCTCGACCCCGCTTTTCCGACAACCGCTTTAGCCACTCGATTTTGTACCTTCGCCTGTTTTACGCTTTCTCAGATCCTGACCCCAGCCTGTCTCTTCGTTTACGCCTCTGCCTTCTGAATCCACACCGACGCAACTTCTACGCCTTCCCGGACTCCGACCCCTGCCAGTCCCTCGACTACGCCTTCGCCTGTCGATTCTGTGCCTACGCCTGTACTACGCCTTCCCGGACTCGGGCCCCTGCCTGTTTACTCCGACTACGCCTGCGTCTCGCGCCAACCCTACCAAGGGCACCGCATTGGATCCCTATCCTCAGCAGTCAGCCCCTGCGTGACAGGTTCTGAGTGTCTTGGTTACATCCGTTTGTGTGTATAGATGAAAAAGCTATTGAAGAGCACCCCCACACCCCCCACCCGTCTCGGTGGAAGGTGCCATGTTAAAAAAATCCTAAAAAGATAATTAAAGTTGCACACAACAAAGCATGACTGTAAAAGGTCAGGAGGCCTGCCTAGTGAGCACAACACTTGATTACAGTCAAAAACACCATTAAAAAATAAAGAAATGTTCCACAACTCAAAGCGAGGTTGTATAAGGTTAGGGGAAATGTCTGGTGTAAAACACCTGGTTGCAGCACTGTGGCTGTTGTGCTTGAAGAGCTATTGACTCATGAATAGCACCCCCCAATCCCCATGTACCGCCTGTCTAATGGTGCCATATTGAAAAACTAAAATTCTTATTAAAAAAATAAATAAAGGGGCCAAAACCACAGAAGGGTTGTATAAGGTGTGGTGTGTAAAACACTTGGTTTCAGCAGTGTGGTTGTTGTATTTGAAATGCTATTGAGCCATGAAGACTACCCACCTATCGCACTGTGTTACCTGTAGTGTTATCTTCAGAAAATCATAAAAAAATAAAGAAAGGGGCCACAGCCACAGCAAGGTTGTACGAGGTTCGGGGGCCTGTCTGGTGTGTAAAACACTTGGGTACAGCAGTGTGGGTGCTGTATTTGAAATGCTATTGAGCCATGAAGATGACCCACCTGTCCCAGTGTATTACCTGTAGTGTTATCTTCAGAAAATCATAAAAAAATAAAGAAAGGGGCCACAGCCACAGCAAGGTTATATAAAGTTAGGGGGCCTGTCTGGTGTGTAAAACACTTGGTTTCAGCAGTGTGGGTGCTGTATTTGAAATGCTATTGAGCCATGTCGATGACCCACCTATCCCAGTGTATTACCTGTAGTGTTATCTTCAGAAAATCCTAAAAAATATAAAGAAAGGTTCCACAACCCAAAACAAAGCTGGGAAAAGTCAGAGGACCTGCTTAGTGTGCAAAACACTTGCAGCATTGTGGGTGCTGTGGTTTAAATGCTATTGGTTTGTGAACAGAATACCCCTATCCCAGTGCATCGTGCCATATTAAATAAAAGCATGAGAAAAAGAATGCAATTCAGAATGCAAAGCTGTGTCAGTGTTCTGTGTAAAAAATCGGTTTGAACATCATGGGAGCTGTTTTTAATAAGCCGCTGAGTAAAGAATATTTTAATCTTCCTGCTGTCAGTAGTATTGTGAATATAGTTGACCCTTACCTGAATGAAAACAGGATGTAAAGGAAGGGTTTCAGAAATCAAACAAAGCTTTATTCCCGTGCTTACAGTCTGGGTAATGGGAGACCGCGCTGTTCTGCTTCCTATGGTCATATACGGTTTTTTCGCACGAAGCCGTATTGAACAGTATTTCTCGCGTTGTGAACGTGTGCACGCACCGGTCCCCCGGGTTCCAGTTCGTGAGTAATTACGCATTGATGAAAAACCGGAGGTTTAAAAAAAGATAATTAGCTCACTGATAGTTTGATGTAAAGGCTGTGGAAATATCCACAAGTCGTGGTCTTTAAAATGCTTTTGGTTTGAAGGCGTTCTGTGCTTCCATTGCGGAGATATGGACAAAAGAATATTCGTGCTTGGTCAAAAAAATGTCATAAAACCGAAAAAGTAAAGGCTGAGAAATCATCCACAATGTATTTTATACACAAAGCAAGTGTTTTTGTAACTCTAAGAGATTTCGTGAAAGCGCTACAGGCGTGCCAAAATCGTTTTCGAACTTCAAGCTAACTTTACCCCATTTTTCAGAAAAACCTGGAAAAGCAACGCTTGCAGTAAATGACATATCTAAAGCGTGTAGTCAGCATGAACAGAACAACGCAATGCTCTGTAAAAACGATCTGAAGCCGCAATTACTCTTTTATCTCGGGCAGTTCATTCCGATACGATGTTTCCGCAGACTAAATGAAATGCCGAACTCCAAACATGTTGTTGCCATTATTGTACTCCTGCTGAAAGAAGAAAGAAAGGTGTCGTAAATGAACTTTGTCGCCCGTGGGAGATGTCAAGTGCATTGGACATGAAAAGTGCCGGATAAAACCTATTTCTCTTCGTTTCTCTTACAGTCGGGGCTCCTATTGAATGTAAAGGAGGCAACGTGCTCAGCCAGCCGACTCAGCGCTTACTGATCGCAGGTGTCTCAGAGCGGTGTGTCCAAGTGGCAGTAAAAGAGGGGAATTCTGCTGGCGTCGTGGCTTAGTTGGTTAAAGCGCCTGTCTAGTAAACAGGAGATTCTGGGTTCAAATCCCAGCGGTGCCTTTTTTCCTGTCTTCTCGCACCGTTTATTGTTATAGAGAACATGCTTCTGCATTACCTCAGTCAATATCACCGGGAATGTGAATAGAAATGTAAACATCAATATTTCTGCTGTCTCCTGAGAAACACAAGTATAGAGTCAAAACACAAGAAATAATGCTAAAAAAGTATTCAGTTAACACCCAGATGTGACAAAACACATTTAAGACTTACATCCCCTTTAAATATGTATTTCCTTAATATCAGTTGTCTTCCCTCCCCAGGACACCTGCAAATTCACTATATCATATTAAAAGCTGTGTGTAAGTCTTACATGTGTTCTGTCACATCTGGGTGTTAAATTAATAGATGTGTTGTGTTATTTTATATGATTTGACTCCACGCTTGTGTTTCTCGGGAGACAGCAGAAATATTGGGGATTTGCGGCTACAGAAAATAATGTGAACTTTACAGGCAAAAGTAATAATAATAATAATAATAATAATAATTGCTTACACTTATATAGCGCTTTTTCTGGACACTCCACTCAAAGCGCTTTACAGGTAATGGGGACTCCCCTCCACCACCACCAATGTGCAGCATCCACCTGGATGATGCGACGGCAGCCATAGTGCGCCAGAACACTCACCACACATCAGCTATCAGTGGGGAGGAGAGCAGAGTAATGAAGCCAATTCACAGAGGGGGATTGTTAGGAGGCCATAATTGATAACAGCCGATGGGGAAATTTGGCCAGGATGCCAGGGTTACACCCCTACTCTTTTCGAGAAACACCCTGGGATTTTTAATGACCACAGAGAGTCAGGACCTCGGTTTTACGTCTCATCCGAAGGACGGCGCCTGTTTTTTACAGTATAGTGTCCCCGTCACTACACTGGGTCTTTAGGACCCACATGAGCCGCAGGGTGAGCGCCCCCTGCTGGCCCCACTAATTACGTTAAAGAAACAAAAACGTATTGTCACCTTTTTCAACGTGATTTTTTAAGACATTTGTTCGGAATAGTATATCTTCTCGTGTCTGTGGCTGTTATCCTACAATAACGGTGGTGAAATAGCAGGAATGTGCGGAAAGAATCGGAGATAGAACAGAAGACTCATCCAGTCGATAGTAAGGTTGTGTAGGACCGCACACCCTACGATGTCAGTGTTGAGTAGTGAGGTTTAAAAGCTTCTTCACGAACCAGGAAGGAGTACAAACCTAAAGTCTTCTGATCCGTAATCAGACACGTTATCCATTGCGCCATTGGCATTTGTATTGCATTCAGAGCCGCTACTATTCATGTGTCTTGTAAGTGTGTCTAGTTAATACGTCTTTCATTATGTCTGGTTTAAAATAATGTATCTTTAAAACAGACAAAGGGTTTATGAGTCTCCCTGAAATTCACACACGAAGAATAAAAAATATCGCGTTTAAAAAGAATACAGAGATGCCGGCGATAGAAAACGGAGCGTCTTAAGTGCGCGCTATCACTGAACTAAACTCCCGATCGGTAAGTTTGTCGACGGCTTTTTAATTGTGTTAGGAAGAACAAACAGTCCACAGTGTACATTTTAAAGGTCTAAGCAAAACAATCAGACCTGAGGATTGGGATTAGGATCCAGAACAGGAGCCTTTACTTCTTTGTATACTGAGCTTTCGGGTGAACGTAAAAGTGAAAGACAAATTTGCAATTTTCACTTTTTGATTAAGGAATAAGAAAACACCATCCTTCGAGCTGGATTCAAACCAGGGACATAAGAAATGCCCACTGTTTTTGTCTATAGTCTTAAGATCTAGCAATTGAGCTATCGAGAGGTCGGAAAGGAAACGCTTTGTCACACATGTAGCCCAATGTAGTGTAGTGTTCCACTATTTAAATCCCAGTTCGACGTCAAAATACTCACTCCCATAGTCTCGTTCAGAAGAAGAAATGGACCAGGCTTCCACTGTATAAACATCTAGAGTTCTTATAAAACGTTTGAAGGGACATCAGTGCAGGCTGAAATTGGCCCTTTTTCTAGTGGGATCAGGATCATACAGTGCCTTGCGAAAGTATTCGGCCCCCTTGAACTTTTCAACCTTTTGCCACATTTCAGGCTTCAAACATAAAGATATAATTTTTTTATTTTATGTGAAGAATCACCAACAAGTGGGACACAATTGTGAAGTGGAACGAAATCTATTGGATTTTTGAAACTTTTTTAACTAATAAAAAAATGAAAAGTGGGGCGTGCAAAATTATTCGGCCCCCTTGCGTTAATACTTTGTAGAGCGACCTTTTGCTGCGATTACAGCTGCAAGTCGCTTGGGGTATGTCTCTATCAGTTTTGCACATCGAGAGACTGAAATTCTTGCCCATTCTTCCTTGCAAAACAGCTCAAGCTCAGTGAGGTTGGATGGAGAGCGTTTGTGAACAGCAGTTTTCAGCTCTTTCCACAGATTCTCGATTGGATTCAGGTCTGGACTTTGACTTGGCCATTCAAACACCTGGATACGTTTATTTGTGAACCATTCCTTTGTAGATTTTGCTTTATGTTTGGGATCATTGTCTTGTTGGAAGATAAATCTCCGTCCCAGTTTCAGGTCTTTTGCAGACTCCAACAGGTTTTCATCCAGAATGGTCCTGTATTTGGCTGCATCCATCTTCCCCTCAATTTTAACCATCTTCCCTGTCCCTGCTGAAGAAAAGCAGGCCCAAACCATGATGCTGCCACCACCATGTTTGACAGTGGGGATGGTGTGTTGAGGGTGATGAGCTGTGTTGCTTTTACGCCAAACATATCGTTTTGCATTGTAGCCAAAAAGTTCGATTTTGGTTTCATCTGACCAGAGCACCTTCTTCCACATGTTTGGGGTGTCTCCCAGGTGGCTTATGGCAAACTTTAGACGAGACTTTTTATGGATATCTTTGAGAAATGGCTTTCTTCTTGCCACTCTTCCATAAAGGCCAGATTTGTGCAGTGTAAGACTGATTGTTGTCCTATGGACAGACTCTCCCACCTCAGCTGTAGTTCTCTGCAGTTCATCCAGAGTGATCATGGGCCTCTTGGCTGCATCTCTGATCAGTCTTCTCCTTGTCTGAGCTGAAAGTTTAGAGGGACGGCCAGGTCTTGGTAGATTTGCAGTGGTCTGATACTCCTTCCATTTCAAGATGATCGCTTGCACAGTGCTCCTTGGGATGTTTGAAGCTTGGGAAATCTTTTTGTATCCAAATCCGGCTTTAAACTTCTCCACAACAGTATTACGGACCTGCCTGGTGTGTTCCTTGGTCTTCATGATGCTCTCTGCGCTTTCAACAGAACCTTGAGACTATCACAGAGCAGGTGCATTTATACAGAGACTTGATTACACACAGGTGGATTCTATTTATCACCATCAGTCATTTAGGACAACATTGGATCATTCAGAGATCCTCGCTGAACTTCTGGAGTGAGTTTGCTGCACTGAAAGTAAAGGGGCCGAATAATTTTGCACGCCCCACTTTTCATTTTTTTACTAGTTAAAAAAGTTTCAAAAATCCAATAGATTTCGTTCCACTTCACAATTGTGTCCCACTTGTTGGTGATTCTTCACATAAAATAAAAAATTTATATTTTTATGTTTGAAGCCTGAAATGTGGCAAAAGGTTGAAAAGTTCAAGGGGGCCGAATACTTTCGCAAGGCACTGTATAAAACCTTTCTTTTGGATTGAGAAGAGGATCATGGAGACACTCAAAATATCCCTGTCTTTGCTTCTTTCAAGAATGAATGGAGTATTGAGCTGCAAGCATCAGTTTAAATCAAAACTCTCTGCTACTGCAGTTGCTTGTTTGAGAGTTTCTTCAAATCTTTCAACTGAACGTTGATATCAAGGGATATTGACGGTAATATCATAGGGACTTTGGTTTTCTTTTGATCGAAAATTGTATTAAAATACAAGCCTCTTTCACAGTTGTATAATACTTTCCCTTGCATCCTCAGATAAAATTTCTAAATACCACAAAGTTACAACATATGGAATAGCATTTATTTTAAAAAAGTATTTTAAAATTAGCATTTATTTTGAGCTATATTTAGAGCTTAGTAAAGATAGCATTGCTAATATTAATGGAGTAGAAATGTAAGATGAATTGATAGCTTTTTCTGAACTAAAAAAGTCCTACAACGCCTCCTGAAATAGGTAAGGACTCATAGCAAGACATTGCTATTGCATTGCGCATTTTGCAGATACGACCAGTTTCTGCTTCTGGTGAGTGCATCTTTTCCAAACTGAAATTAACAAGAACATTTTCAAGATGCGCCATGTCCCTAAATCGTTCATCAGGACTACTATTAATATCAGGTGAAAGCAGTACAAAGCATAAATTTAACCTAAATATTAAGAGACTATATCTGTCAGCTACTGCTGTAAGCATGTTCAGCCAACGCTAGAAATATTACTGCTCTACTACAGTAGCTAAAGAAAGCAAGTCCGACTTAGAAACGGATCACAAGTCGAAAACATAAACTGACAAGGATGGGATTTGAACCTATTCGTGCAAAGCACAATGGATTAGCAGTCCATCGCCTTAACCACTTGGCCACCTCATCACGCGCGCCACCCCCCTTGGGCATGATTTTGCTCGGCGACCAGGCTCAGCGCACATCGACCTCAGATGTCTCAGAGCGGTGTGTCCAAGCGGCTGTATAAGAATAGGTAATAGGTTTATTCCATGCCGAAAAAAAGAAGAACGAGAACACAACGTTTCGCCCGTGGAGCCTTCTTCAGGTTTGAGAGAGACAGGGCAGTAGGCAAAGGTAAAATAGTGAGAGAACAAAGGTTTGAGGGTGGTTACCCACCTGTATAAGAATAGTATTCTGTCGGTGCTGTGGTAAAGCTGGTTAAAACACCTGTTTCCTAAAGAGGAAATCCTGGATCCGAATTCCAGCGGTACCTTTTTTTCCTGTCTTGTTTTACAGAATATGTCATTTGGGACACTCAAAGAGGTCTTGATTTGGTTTAATGCGTTTATTCATTTCCTTTGCAGAACAACTTGTTTTTTTAAAATCATACAGCTTGCGAAAGATGAAATGCGAGTGAATTTTTTTGTTCACCAAAAGTATGTAAATGAAAAAAAGCAAGGTGTAAGCATTTCTGTGGTGCAATCGGTTAGCGTTTTCAGCTATTAACCCCCAGGTGGGTTTTTTGATCCCACCCAGGGACGCACTTCTTCCTATAGTAAACATCATCACCGCAAAAATTTAATTGTTCCGCAAAACCTGAACTATTTTGATATTTGCAGTAGTAAACAATTGAGTACCAGAGTCAACATTACCGGGAATTTCCAATAATTACTGACAATGGCAACTTGCAAGCAGTTAGTATTCACCCATGGAATTATATGTTCCAGTGAGTGGCGGGAGAATTCACTTATGCTCCCGTTGCATCTTCAGCTAAAGTAATTTAAAAAACAATGCAAAATTGTTCGAGAACTTGACAAGCAAAAACAACAGATCGCCGGAGTTCTATTTTAATATTTTCGTATATTTTCCTTAATTTGAATATAAATGTTAACATAAACGCTGTTCAATATAATGTAATGTTGTTGTACTTTTAAAATATTTTAGCTGAGGGTGAGAGGGGGGATATTACGCCTTGCCAAACATCTAAAATAACTGTAAAAGGGGGTGGCATTTTAATTAAACTGGCAATCAAAAGAAAGTTACAATTTGTATGGTATTATGCTCAATATCCCTCGATATTGAAGGTCAGATGAGGAATTTGAAGAAACTATCAAAGAAACAACGGCAATAGCAGAGGGTGTTGATTTTGAACCAGGGTTTGCACCTCAATAATCCATCAGTCTTCGCTTGACAGGCTTCCTCAAGATATTCGGTGTTCTATACAAAAAATCGACAATTAAGCGCAAATGTGACAAGAGGCAAAGACTGCGGCAGAGGAGGAATAAACTCCACACGATGACTGTATGTATACGTCTGTCTAATATTCGGCCCCTGCAGGGGCATCATATTCGCTGAACTGCGTGCCAGCGTGTGTACGGGCTTATACTGTAATTCAAGAATATCAATGGTCAGACGCTTACAACGGGTGTTTGTGTTTGTATTATTTAGATAATTGAAAAAACATTCAAAACTACAGCTCGAATGAAATTTAAAAAAAAGTTTATTTGTCTCTTTGCTGTAACAACTGTGCCAAAACTATTCAGATACATCAGAATAGCATCAGAATGTAACTAGATTTTATTGGATTTTAGGAAATGTATTTTTGCGCATTTCTCTATACGATCAGAATACCTTCCTGTTTTCACCGTTTATTGTTTCTGCCTATGATATCTCGGAAAGAAAGACCCAGTATCTGTTCACCGAAATAATTCAGGAGTTTGCAGTGGTTTGAGAGGAGTGTATGAAGGTAATGAAGGAGGGAGGACACGCGCATTCTGCACGGGGAGCGCAGAGCAATGAGTCGGGCCTGCAGCTCTCCGAGTCTTTTCTTATACAACCTCGCGGAGTCCGGACACAGCGTCTCCAGCCAGTGTTGAAGGTTTACAGTTCAGAAAACGGCTGTCTCGAGCAGAAACTGATCTTCCTGCTTTACTTAAGGTTTGGTTATTGTGGGGGTTTAGCGCTTGTATCTCTCTTCTCTTACTAAACACTAACTACTGTAAAGTATATAAATAGAAGCTAAAATGCAGCTAAAATACTTCAGTAAGGCCGTGCAGATAGGAAAGTTTAATAAAAATGTTTTATGATCTATGTTCTAGTTGCCCATATATTTTTAACTCTCTGTTCGAGCTCTGATTTAATCCTCTCGGCTCCTGCCGCTGTCACTGGGAGAGTGGCTGCATTCCGTAGGGCTACAGGCTGATTTCACAATGCCACATTTAATGAAATACAGGGGAAACCGCAAGGAAAACAATATGTTTTAATACATCTTCTTCTGGATTTATATTTCGGTCTTTCACCTTTGAATGCATACCTTGACCGTAAATCTTTACTCGATTACAGGCACCCCAAACAGTTCTTAAGGGAGAAATCGAAGCCTATTTGACTTTCTGCTAATCACATTGAAATGTTCACGAAGCATTTCCCTGCCCATCATGTGCCCGCAAGCCGGTTTCTCCGTTTTCTTCTTTCTGTCGTTGTCAGCGAGCACAAGAAGACAGGAGAGGGAAAAGCTGTCAGGAGTGGGATTTGAACCCACGCCTCTATTCAGAGACCAGAACACCCAAGCAATGGAAAGACAGGAGTCCTTGAGTCTGGCGCCTTAGACCACTCGGCCATCCTGACAAGGCACGCAAGATGGTGTGTTAAAAGCACCAGTAGTTCACAAAACTGAGAAATGCTTTGCTGGAGAAGCGCCACGTTGCCTAATGTTGCCTAAACGGATCACAGAAATCAAATATTCGGATCGATTTAGAGTGTGCTTTACAGCCTTTGTGTAATATTTTAAATTGTTTTAAAAAAGTGTGTACTGTGTACTACGTTTAGGACTAGTTAGTGTGGTAGAATATGGAGATCATCTCCAGCTCTGAGCTCAACTGCAACAACAAGTCGTGCTGAACAAAGTCAGAGTTCAGCTGAACCTTTGCTCAGTGTGGTGCTCAGGACTCAGGAGTATTGTTGTGGTTCTAATTAGCACGAACTGCAGGGGCTCTGAATCAGAACATTTCAATTTATCTGTTCAGTAAGTTAAAATGCAGGACACATTAAAATCGGATTATTACTGTGTCTCTGTCCCGTTTGTATATAACCGGATGTTTAAAAGATACCAGTAAGGACACACAACTACTAATGTGGTACTTATTGGAAATAGTCCCAAAACAAGTACGTCCGGCAGCTGGTAGACCCCTGTAATAGTTTTGCAGTGACACTTTGAAGATTTACACTCTATTTAAATATTAATTTACTAAATTTCAGTTCTCTTTTCTCACACTCCCTGGCATAACTGAACTCTCACTCTCGCATACTAAAGGCTTTACATGCATTAGCTGTGATACAGATTCTAATAAAGACAGAATGAAACTGTTTGTTTTGTGTCTCATGGTGATCCTCTTCTCGATCTAAATGAAATGTTTAATATTATCCCTCGAGAAAGAAAGGAGTCAATTTCCGCCTGGAATGATTGATGCTCCATCAAACATTTTGTAATATCTCCGGAAGTTTATACAGTAGAATCCTGGTTTGTGGCTTAAATTCAAGGTAAACAAGACTAAGGAAACAAGTTGGAAACGATGTCGATCTGGGATTTAAATCATCCGGAACATTTCACTACATTGGGCAGTATGTGCCAGAGAGCAACTCCTGACATCTGTTGATAGCTCAGTTGGTAGAGCGGAGGACTGTAGTGGAAACAAGAGGCCATCTTTAGGTTGCTGGTTTGACTCTGGCTCGAAGGAAGGTGCCCTTTGTGTATTTCAGTTAAAATAGCTGATCGTTTTTTCACTCAGACTTTGATCAAAAGCTCAATAAATGACGAAGCAGAGGCTCTTGTTCCGAATTCAGCTCACATCTGATTGTCTTGTTTTGGCCAAGATCTGATCTTTGAATTCAGGGACTACTCTGTCTGCTTTGTACAGTAATTCAAAAGTAGATACAAATGTCACATTTTTATTGTAGATATAAAGGTGTTCTCTGTTTTCAAAGGATAGGTACTTAATTGGCTTTATGATTTGGTTTTGATTTTGTATCGTTGTATTATTAAGTTTGTGCTTTTTGTGTTTTTAACATATTGTGAACTTATTTTTGAAACAAATGCTTACAAAGGCAGACATGGCACACATCTGTTTATACCAGCGGTGAATTGTATATTTTTATTAAGTAGAAGCTACTGCGCACTTCATGCAAGCTGTTGTGTGAATGAAAATTCATATGTTCATAGGAAGGCAGAATAAAATCCAGAACTGTGTTGGCGATATCGATAAACAGGGCTCATGTTCACAACAAAACTTTACTGTATAAAAAGTTAAAATTCGTAAATATATATTTTTTTTATTATGCAAAGTGTCTGTTAAACCATTCATGAAGGATTTTTAGACAAAAAAACACACCATTATATGAGAAAATATATTTACTATATCTGCATTTAACTCACTTTTTAACACTTTCAATTTCAAGGCCGATATAAATTGTTGCCCTGCTTTTTTGTCATAAATACACAAGCTTGTTATGTCTTGTGTCAGAAATAAACTGCATGAAATTTGCTAAAGCAACAAAAAGTAAGCGCCACAAAGAAGACAGACATTTGCGTTTATAGTGCAATGTTATCTCGAGCCTTTAAAATTACTTTAAATGCAATTTGTTTTTCTCTGTGGCTCTAAGGCTTTGTCATTTACTTTAGTTATTAAGGAGAACATTATGTTAATCGTATAGATGAAACGTTTAATATATTCAGGTGGGTAGCTACGACAGCATGCATATCTGCAAAGGAACAAGTAATATTGTAGGTTTATTCCATGCTGAAAAGAGAAGAGAGAAAACAAACCTGAAGAAGGTTTCACAGCTGAAACGTTGTGTTTTCTCTCTTCTCTTTTTAGTATGGAATAAACCTATTACTTGTTCCTTTAATATATTGTGCGGTTTGACTCAAAATGCTTTACTACTACAAGAGAGGATTATGGTATGGAGGATGAGACAAATTTATGATTTCTTGGAAGAAAATGTTTTTTCTTTGCATTCGAAATGAATCGAAACTTTAGTGCGACACACAAACCCTTTGTCTTTTTTAAAGATATAATATTTTTAAACAGACAGTATAGAAAACGTTTTTTTTTACTAAGCAATTTTGGCCGGGGGCGATGCATTACTAGTAGTGGCGCTGAGGTCACTATGGTGCAGTTGAGCACCGTAAGATTAGGGCCAGTGACATAATGTATAACGCATCTGACTTCGGAACAGAAGATTGTAGGTTTGACTCCTGCCTGGCTCATGTTGCTTTTTTAACACGGTACTGTCTGATGATCAGCTCCTGCTCTGAGCTCAATAGTAATGCAAAACTGCGTAACAAAGTTGGCGAGCAGCTGAACTTGTGCTCAGTAGTCAGTACGGTGCTGAGGGTTCAGTACTGGCGTTGTTCTAATTAGCACGAACTGCAATGGCTCTGAATCTGACCATTTCTATGGAAGCCCGTTTCCGCCAGGGAGTAAAAATAAAAACGCGCTATGGTATCTCAGAATTCCGACTTAGTAACTGAGAATTGCGACTTAAAAACTCAGAATTCCGACTTTATATCTCGTAATTGCGACTTTATATCTCATATTTGGGACTTCAAAATAACCCATATTTCATTGTCTGTCCTTTTGTTATTGTAACGGATTCGGGTTCCAGGGCTTGTGTCCTCGCCGCTCCCACCCTAGTTCGTGCCTCACTGCATTGGCTCGAACCCAGGCCTTGCCAGCTGAGCTAAAGAAGAGTTTCTTTTTTAAGTAAAAAAGGACATACAATGGAAATATTTTAAAAGTATAAGTTTCAGCTTTTATAATTGTGAATTCTTCTGGATGTGAAGTGTCTATTTCTGTATCGTATTTCATATTCTGTCTTCGTTTTTGTATTTCTGGTGTTTAAATTAAAAAAAAAATTAAAAGCCCACCGTCCACTATTCCATCCGTGTACTATGGAAGCCTCACTACCATAAAAATTAGTGTAATTAATTTGATTTTTATCAGGGCACTGTACAAGACAAGTCTTCAGGCTTATAGATCCTATGATCTTGTACGATTCATCAATATAGTGTAACGGAACGGCCAACATACAATTTGTAGTTCAGGTGGGTAGCTGCGTCAGCATGCGTAGGCTGCAAAGGAACAAGTAATAGGTTTATTCCATGCTGAAAAAAAGAAGAAAGAAAATATGTTTTGGCCAAAATGTACCAGTAAACTTTACATTAACAATACCAGCCAACGATACATTATTATTTCACACCGGTTCTACAGGAATCTACAGCAGAGCCCTGAGTTGACTCCCAGATTCCCACTGAGCCCATAGAATTCCACATCACCCATCACTCCTGCACACAGTCTGCTGAGAGCGCCTGTCCATAAACTACTGGATTGAGAATGGGTTCAAATAATTCCCCATTTTCTTAATTCTACATCAAAGGACTGTTAAAGGTCTATTTGAAGGCATTGATTCGTATTCTTAAACCAGATGAACGCCTGGAATAAGTTAATATTACTTATACATAGTCGTGCTACAATACTCCAGTTGAAGGCATGCTTCTAGCTTTGTGGTACTCTGGTGCGTCACAAATTTATGTTTGAATTTCTGTGGATGAACTACTATAGGTGTACCCTCGCTCACTTTCTTTAGCGACAGTCGTTGCTCTTCATCTGTGATGTATTTGCCTGTTTTTCAGTTCACTTCCCTGCAAGGAATATTTACCTCAGAGCTCTCTTTCACAGACTGCAGGCGCTATGATTGTTAACAGGTGTTATAGTGATGACATCTTTCTGTATGATCAGGACAGGAGCTGCAGGTCCACTGTGTTGTGGCTGCAGTACAATTTTAGCTTATTATTACAATACTTTTTAACAGCGACAGATTCTTAAGATCATGAGGTGTTTACGATATTATTTAAGTATTAAGATGCTACTACATTCGGAACTGTCCCATAGGATTCAGTGTTCCATCAGTTTGGCACTAAACTGCTTAGTCTATTGCAGGAATTGTACTTAGTCCTGTCCTGTAGTGTCCTCTAGAGAGCAGCAGCTGTTTCCTTGGACTCATTGCAATTGGTAACATTGTGATTACTGAGCAGGGGACTTAAGTCAGCAGACGAGCGAGTTGCAAATCGGTACTAATCTGGCGTACAGAGCTGCATGTTAATCTCTGGATCATCTCCAGTTAATGTGATGCTGTTCTTACCTTGCAATTGACCCAATCTGACTACTGGCACCAACAACCCTGTTATTACAAATAAACTTTTTATGTACATACAGTGATAAATAAGTTAGGTGGAGAGGTTTGGCAGCCCATATTCAGTCAAAGGTGTGTGTGCAGATCACTGTGATATACAGGCATCAACAAACTGACAAATACAATATTAAATGTTTAACTGATAAAACCCAAATGAACCAAACCTGAATAAATTAGTGGTGGAAAGAAGTCTTTTTATATAGCAAAAGGTCTCTGAGCCTTTGGTAAGAACGATGGGTATATAACCCATTGTCCTCAATATTAGAAATGAATCCTTGAGTACTGCTGTTTTACCAACGGTCCCCAAAAGTGCTGCCATTACCCCCGTCCCATAAAAGCCTAACATTACCCTTTCTTGCATAAACTGTAGAACGTGCCTTCAGATTTCAGTTGCAGTTTAATCTATTATCACACTACTCCCCACTTCATAACCTTCGCTCTTCTAATTCTGGTCTCCTAACTGTCCCCCAAGCCCATCTACACTGTATGGGTGACAGGGCCTTCTCCTGTTATGTCCCCAGGCTCTGGAACTCTCTGCCCAAGGGTAGCAGAGTCACCTTCCCTAAACTCCTTCAAATTCAGACTCAACACCTTGTTCTGTAGAAGAGCCTTTACTGAACTGGTTCCAATCTTTACCCCTCTGCTTCTACTTTCCTTAGTACCACCATCCATGGTCTCCTCTGTCTATTGGAATTGTTTTATCCTGTGTATTCTAATTGTAATTATGTCAAGTACTTTGAGAAGCCACCTTTGGAACCATTATATAAAATAGTTTATCCTAAAACCTTGAAGCTTTAATAGGGCAGTGCAGTAGGGCTAAAAATTAACAGTGTTAGTGGGCCATCATGATTTGTGCAAATTATAGGTAGTCACAAAGGGAGACTAGGATTCACGCCATGGGACACTGAAACAGGGGAGAGGCTTTGTGTAGTAAGTGTTCAGTCTCAATCCACACAGTCTGTGCTGCTGGTAGAGGTGGTTGTGAACACCTGTCTTCCCAGTCAAGTGCTGGGATCTCCAGTCTCAATCCTAATACTCCTCATGACTGTCCACTACCACTGCTGTGAAACCAACGCCCATAAGACAAGACCTCAAAGATTCTAACTGTACCATTATTCACTGATGTTTGTGCACCAGTATTGTTCCTTTGCTAAGGAATGGAAGGCCTACTTTACACCAAGCCCCTGTTGACAATTCCTTCCTTGTGTTTATTTTAGACAGTTTGTGCAGCCTAGAATAGGACACCAGATCTCACCCTTACTGGGCACTACAGTAGCAACTCACACTCCATAAGCACTACCCCTCTCGGAAATGGGAGGATTTCCAGTATATTGAACACCTCTGTCTCTCCCCCAGTAAAGAGTGTCACACTGCCCTGCCCAAGGAATAGTGCAGCCACCTTCCCCCAGTACAACGCTTTATTACTCCAGACATTTTCAGTCCTCATTGGCAGCAATACGGGAAGCATTCTTGAAAGGGGAACCCCCACAAATACTTCCATTGATTAATGGGTCTCACGTCCCTTGAATTCCTCCACCCCATTCAAACCATAAAGAAACAAGGGCAGGCAGAAGGCAGAAGCTTTATTGAAATGTTGCCATTACAAGGCGACTGGAGGCAGGAGAGTCACAAGGGCCAGGCTGGAGCCTTCATTCAGGCACCTGGGGACGAAGAAGGAGAACAATCCAGCTACACTGCAGGACACCCACCCCTATAGGGGCTCCACCTGCCAGACCTTACCTGTCCACTGGCCAACATCTCCAAAATCCTCTGCTCCCCCCACATCCTCACTGGTGCTCTCAGCATCTTCACTGGAGCTCTGAGGGTCTCCCTCCTCATCCTCAGTCCAGTCAGCTCCCACCTCCAGAGGAGCTTCTACTGGTGCCACAGCCACCCTACTACTGGTCACCAGGCTCCTGGTACCTGTGGACAAGCAACACCCAGGATTGAGGGATCTGCTATACCCAGAGACCCACAGTCTACTCATTTACACAGTCCTTTTGTCCAGCACAGGATCATTCCTCAGTTGTCCAAGCATAGTTGTCTCTTGGGCAGAGATGCATCCACAAGGGATAGAGAACCAGACCCACCTTCATTCCGACTGCCAGCACACCTGGACTCACAGCAGGCACAGACCTCATGGTCACCATACAGCTCCTCCCACCTGGAGGAGAGGAGGACAGGTGAGGCCTCCACCTGGCATGTCCCAGAGCACCCTCAGCAGGCTCCTTGCAGAAGTACCTCTTAGCCTCCCTGTTGTAGGTGCAGGACTTGGTCCCTGGTGTTGCTTTAGCAGGAGCCACAGCCATGACAGTGCATGTACAGCTCAGTCACTTCATGCTACAAGAGGGAAGGTCACAGCATTAAGGGATCAAGGCCAATAGAGGGACAGAGAAGGACCTTCTGCCATCAGTGAAGGCAAGCTGGCAACTCTAGGCACTACAGCTGCCACAGTCTGGTTCACATCTAGATCATGGATGGAAAAGCAGACCATGGATCAGTAGAGCAAGAAGGCTGAGCAGCCTTTGAGAGCAGTACCTTCCTGGACAGCTTCTTCTGGAAGAGAAAGGCATCAATCGTGAAGCGGAGCACATCCTTCTGCTTGGAGGGGACAAACCTGGACAGGCAGCCATCTGCCTTGCTGTCCACCATGCACCTGGGGACAAGGACAAGGATGAACCCCTGCAGGCTCTCAGGGCTCCTGCCCACCTCTCCTCCCAGAAGGGGCCGTACCCCAAGTTGTCGATCACGGGGAAACGGGGTTGGGAGTGCTGGTCCGGTTTCTCTGTTACGTAACACGAGTGGATGTACAGCCTCTGCTCCACTGTGGCAAAGTAGGCAGTGGCCTGGAAGTACATGGGCTGACCCAGGAAGTACTCATCCTTAGGAGAGAGCCGGACCCAGTGGGCTGGAGAGAGAGGCAGCATTACACCTGCACACAGCACCCCCTGCAGGCAGGAGCCACTCACTCAAGGAGCTTACAGTTGGTGGTGAGCAGCACAAAGCTGTGCTTGTTCTTCAGGTCCTTGAAGAAGGTCCTTCTCCTGGCCCATGTGGGGACATAGCCAACCTTGTAGGAGTAGTGGAACCTGCAGGACAGAGGGGTTGAGGGGCATCTGGACACTTTCCCCAGCAGCTTCTCCGCAGCAGCAGAGCCCTGCCTACCTGTTGTAGGAGCACTTGACAGGCACAGAGAAGGGAATGAAGTGATGCACAGGCGCACTGGAGGAGGGCGGGGCATAGCGGAGAGTGTTGGAGTACACCAGGCGGCCCTGGACAACCTGCAGGGTCACAGAGGAATGGATATTCCCAGAAAAGGCAACCCCGATACCGGCCCTACAGCTCACATCGATACACTGCCTGTAGATGAAGACCCGCTTACCGATCGCTCGGTGCCGCACTCGTGAAGCCCGTAGATGAAGTAGAAGTAACTGCGTGTGGTTCGGCTGACGCTGCAGTTGCCCAAGGTCACCTCCGATGGCCGACAGCTGAAGCCGAACAGGAGCCGACTGACCCTCACATACATCCTGCTGGAGTCGCACCACACAGCCACTGCTCGGGTGCCCCCGATGGCCGGGCGAGCCGGCTGCCGCCCTCGCTGGGGAGGAAACAGGACGCTCTTGATGTAGGCGGGTAAGGGGCGGCTGCCGGCTTCATCTTCTCCTTGTCGAAGTAGGGCGAGTACGCGTCTCTGGATACGGGAAGGCGGCGGAAGTCGGGGGCCAAGGACTGCGAGTCGTTCTCGCTTGCAGACAGGTCTTCGGAGGGCGCATCTGCCAGGTTCAAATCCTCCGACTGGGCTGCGTCTTCAGGAGCCGGGAGGTCGGCCTGGAGCGCTAATTCCTGAGAGTCCCAGCCAGCCGGCCCGGCGGAGATCAATGCGGGGAGCCCAGCCCCAGCACACAGGCACAGCATAAAGAGAAACGAGCGCATCGCCAAATTAACGTCCCGCTAAATTGCTACAGGAGTAAAATAAGTAAACCAATAAACTGTGTTGAAGCAAGAAAGCATAAAGTGTGAATGCGGTGAATAGGTTTTTATACTGGCAGGACCTACTACCACACACCTGGTCACACTACCGCTCAATCAACACAATCAATTACACACAGAGACCCGAATTGTTCTCAGCGTCTAATTAGAACCTGCTTCCAGTCTGAGGCGGGACTCCGTGAAGCCGCCTGAACACTTTCCCGTGTGTATCTGACCCCAGCGGAGGAGTTCCACGTAATTTCGACAGAATGAAATCATCCACACGTGTAAAATGTGCTCAGATTAATTTATTGTTCAATTCGTTTCTAATTTCCAAGGACAGTGTGTTAAACTCGCTGTCAGACAGAGTACGGAACATGCGACACGTCCGTCCACACTTTCTTTTATCGAGGGGGCTGTTCTATCAACATGTACCAACAATAATTTTACTATTTTTCATGTGTAATTGCATGTCATATTAAAATGAGTAATACAAGCATTTCTTTGTTTTCCAGTAAAGAAATACTGATCAGCTTTTGACATGATCTGATAATAATTTGTCTGATTTTCCAGAGATTGCTTTTGCTTCGCAGCACTGAGAACCTATGGAAGCCCGTTTCCGCCAGGGAGTAAAAAAAAAACGCACTATGGTATCTCTGAATTGTGACTTAAAATCATAGAATTGCGACCTAAAAACTCAGAATTTTGACTTTATCTCTCACATTTGCGACTTCGAAATAGCCCCTATTTCATTGTCTGTCCTTTTGTTATTGTAACGGATTCGGGTTCTAGGGCTTGTGCCCTCGCCGCTCCCGCCCTACTTCGTGCCTCAAACCCCGTATTGGCTCAAACCCAGGTCTTGCTGGCTAGAATATGAAATAAGATACAGAAGCGGCGAGGGCACAAGCAAGGAATAGACTACTTTGAGCCATCCAAATTCCATTATGTGAATTTAAGCTTTTTTTATTAATAACAGCATTAGTAATACAATGCGTGCTCAGAAACCTTACTTATTAGCTTATGAAGCAACAGTGTTTCGACAATTTGCGGTCTTCAAAAAGTAAACGCTGAAGTTTTTATACTTCTTTGTGAGCAGATCACCTTTGATTTAGAAAAGGAAAACTTACTCCCCTGTTGCTTTCATCTGAATCGAGACCCAAGCGCTAAGAAAGCTGAAAAATGCAGAAGTCATAAACCCGATTTTAATTTAGATACACATACAAGACAGTCTATTTCTCGAAAGCGTTTTATGTAAAAAAGAGAAAAACGAAAATATGTGGATGACAATATTTAAAAGCTGAAGATTTTACTTTTGAGAAATTGTCATTTTATGTATCTAGACGCTTTTCAACCGCTGGTTTTGGAACTTTGCTGTGCTTCCTGCATCATTTTCAGTGTTATAAAGTGGGTGTTGAGGGAGCGATCACTGTAGAACAGTTGATAGGTTGGAGCTGTTCAGACTACTCTTGTTATTTCTCAAATGCTTCCATCATTTTTCTTTCACACTAGGACGCGAGTGTGCACATGTGTTTGGTTTTCGTTTCACTGATTCTCATTGAAGATTTGTGAATTAAGGAGGAAAAATCAGTTGCTTGGGAAAGCAGAAGGTTTGGTTCTCAACAATCTTGAAGACACGCCCATGTAGTGCAGCGTGTGATATTTGTACTATAAAAGACCAAGTGCTCAAAGTGACGTCTGCGTTTACCGTTTAGACTTTTCATCTCGGGCGCACTTTTAGAAAGCAAAGATAGAGCAGTTGTGTTGAATCACACTACGACAGCTGTTAGCAGAGTGGCGCAGCGGAAGCGTGCTGGGCCCATAACCCAGAGGTCGATGGATCGAAACCATCCTCTGCTATACACACCGTCAGTCTAATGAAGTGAATTTAAACCTTTTTTTTTCTCTCGTGTGTGTGGAAGCTTCACACTTCGTTAATTGTATTCGTTAATCTTTACCAATAGCAGATGCCCAAATGTATCTTTGGTTGTTCTGTGATCCTTCATAGTTTCCTCAATTCCTTCAAATTAACATCCATATCAAAGCAATTATATATATATATTACAATTAAGGTACATATTAAAAATATCAACGCACATTTGTATAATGCTCATTTAATAATGATTGTCAAGGACTGTCAAGTTCTCCAACAAATCTGTGTTCTAATTTTAAAATATTTTTGCTAAGGATACAACGGGTGTATAAATGAATTCTCCCAACAGCCAGTTAAAAAAAAATTCCACACGTGAGGATGGTTTTCTTGGACATTGACTTAGGTACTGAATTGTTTACTTGTTTTAGTTGCACACGAGTAAAACACGAAGATTTCCTGCAACATTCAAGAGGGTTTGCGAAGAAATCACTTCAATTATTAGCGCAGATTATGTTTACATCATCACAATCTGAAGCACGTCCCTAAGTGCGTTTGACCCACCAGCCATTTGTTTAACAGCTGCACAGGGACACATTCCCGTTGCTTTTCACAAATCACTGGCATTTTTTGCAGCATTTCTTCTGTCCTGAGAAGCAAGTTTTTGTATTTTATCTTTCAGAAGTTGTATGAATTTCTTGAAGTTCAGAAAAAACTTGTTCCAGAAAAGAAATGAACACTTGCTTCAAAGTAAATCAAGACGTATGTATCTCTTGCTGTGTCTGCTCTTATCTGTCCATCTCTCTCTCCTCTTCTCTTACTCTGGCAGTCTGTGCAGAGTTTCTGAAGGAGATGTAACACCACTTGGAAAAGAAGAAAAATTCTCAGGAAAATTCTCAGGCAGAATAAAAAATCATTATTCTCTTCTCAGTCAGATTCATAGCTCAGACTCACACTCAGACAGGATCTCAACTCCGTACTGCTCTCTATCCTCACAATTCAGAACCAGAAGATATTCAGAAAATCAGTGCTGCTACATGAACAATATCAGACAGAACAGCCTGGACTCATGTCACATTTCCCCATTTTATCCTTCCTCCCAGCCCTCTTAGAGACATGAAAGAGCTCCTGGTTCTCCTCTCTGTGAGAGGGCTCAGGGGTCACTGATCTGGCAGCTGTGGGCTCTGTTCCAGGTCGAAAGCAAGAAGGTTCTATTAACGCTTTCCAGGACTTCCAGCCCTTCAGTATTACTTTCTTTACTGTATGTCAGCCTCCCAAAATGTTTATAAATGTTTTATAACACATATGAGTGTGAAATTATTTTATTATTTATATATAGTATTTATGTAATAAACACCAGTAGTGACACTATGATCAGTATATTGATTATTTGTAGCCGATGGTCCGATGGTCATGTCTACAATAGTGACCATTTGACCAGTCTGTAGCTCTGAGCAGTGGGACTCAGATCACACAGAAGACCTGCCTGTGTGTGATTCCATACCAGCTCTGGGATTCAGCTACTCTCACAAATGTCTCACAGACCGTCTTATAAATTTACAATTAGATGAAGTCATGTAACAGTTTTACAGATAATTTAAATAATCAGACAGCAGTTTTGGCAGTGGATACATCTCCACATGGGGGAAAGAAACTGAAATATATGTGCTCACTGTAAAGTAGGAAGAGGTGGTCAGACAAGCAAAACAACTTTGCAGATAATGTGAAGTGACATTGTTTTGTGTTAATCAGCTCACAGATTTCGCTTCATGTGCCTTAAGCTGTGCAATTTGTATGGTTGTTGAATGAGATTGATTTCTTCACAAGCCCAGTCAATTGCCAGTGGAGAGCTTGCCGGCTCACACCTTCATGAAGACTCTCTTTAAGATTTCATTGTCAAGTCGCCTCCTTTGCATACAATAGTAGCACCGACACTAAGAGAAAGGATGAGAAATGGCGTTTATCAAGCGATTGCAGTGTTTGTTTGACTGAGGATCCTTGTGTGCCGAACTGGCCTCTGGAGAAGTGTAGTGCAGTAAAACAGAAGGTTTGTGTCACTCAAGATTGTTACAGAACAGAACAATACAATTACAATACTTTTATGAGAGTAAATATTACTGGTGCATCACAGTTCTTATAATGGTGAAAACAGGAGCACCTTCTCTACATTTTTGACTGAAGTATTTAAACGGAAAGAAATACTATCACTATGCAATGTTCTAGTCTGATGAAACAATGTATAGAATTAGGTGACAATATCGGAATTCATTCAAATGCACAAGATTAATTTTCAGCAACAAAAAAAGTGCTTGGAAATATTTTACAAGAATGAAACCTTACATTCACCCTCTACATTAGCAGAGAACAGTAGGACAGAAGGTTAGTGTCACTGGACACTGCGTCAGAGAGGCCGATCTCTTCTCCCTCATTATGCAGGCTTACCCACTCATGATGAACTGTACTCCAGCGATACTCAGCTGCCATCATCGACTCAGACATGACGTTCATGTACATATTATACCCTAATATGTCACTGCGTTACAATAATTTGATCAAAACAACTGGTGAAAAAATAATAATCAAATATTTCTTTCCTTCTTTTAGTAGATAAAGACTTTATCCAAAAAAGAAGCATTTATTCCTTTCCTCTCCTACCAGCCCTTACAAGTCACCCAGTTTTTAATTTAGAGCTGGATTAAAGCTCTAGTCTCTTGGTGTGAGTTGGAACCCCACTGCTGCCAAATATCTCCAACTATCTCAGTGTTAAGAAGCAAAAAACACACATTTGCTGCAGAAGTAACAGGAGAATTTGTGCCATTCAGCCTTATAGCGTGATGTCATTTTCTCATGCTCATTTTTAGATGCTTGTGATCGAATCTATGATTCTTATGAGTGTGCCCTCCATAAAGGTAGCACAGATATAACGTGCCAAGTTTTCAGAGAACCACATTAAATACAGGTCAGAAGAAGGCGACAAAGTGTCCGCTAGGCAGTTCAGCGATTTCAACGGTGTTCTCTGTTGACACCCAACGTTCTCCAAAAGAGTAAGGTGTTGGGAGTGTGGCTGGGTGGTCTAAGTGCTGGGGTTGTGCTCCATTTTCTTCGCTGGGTTAGGTTTGAATCTTGCCGCTGCTAAGTGTTGGTGGGTTAAGACCTTCCTTCTATTGCGACTTCAATGGGTAAAAGCTTTGCTTGACAGTCTGTCGAGAGACTGAACTAGGTGTTTCAAGATAGTCTTTGTCAACTTAACATCAAGGCATAAAAAAGCCTCATTTTGTGTTCCCAACAGCAATGCTCTTAGGTCCCTTCAGCATTATGCAGGGAACAACATCTGCCGTGATCACTTTTGAGTCAGTGTGAATCGAAGTGTGCCGCAATTGTTTTTAAAATTGGTACTGTAGGCATGGTGCATTTGTCTGTGAAACTTGAATGCTGTGCTTTTTCACGCAGAATCATCGGCAGGAGCAAAGCTTATTCAATCTTTCCGCACAGCGCTCCATCAGAAATACTTTGTCCAAGTTTTGAAGAGATTGTGGGATTCTCTGCACACGTTCACATCGCGTACCTCAGACAACACCACCATTCGATGGGAAATTGATTCTGCTTCTTGCAGTTGTTCCTGTGGTTGGAGTAGTTACAAAGTTGCACTTTCCTCCACCTTCTGCTATAGTATTCACTGGGTGAGCTTCATCATTTGGCTCAGAAAGGTCAACTGTGCTTCGGAAAAAATCAGCTGCAGTGTCGTTATTTTGTCGGTGAGTATGGCTGTCTTTTAAAGCACATGAAAAACACGAGTTTGTGGATTTCTCCAAATAGCAACGAATTCAGTTGTGCAGTGCTTTACTGCTTTCAGAGGGTCTTTTATCGACCCTGCTATAGTAGAGAAACGACATAATCACAAACGCAACCATTTGTGCTGGCTGTTTCACTAAGTATTAAGCTTTTTCAACTATCACATGATTTTAACTAATTTAACATCATCTCCAGGAGAGCACCTTGCACTGCTCACTGAGCTGATGTACAGTATGTGCCCATTTCTCAAAAATTAAATATCATCTAAACTGATTTTTTCTATTTTAAATGCTTTCCTACTCTTTTAATATTTCAGTTAAATCTTGAAGTAATTTCCATTGATATTAATCCTAGTCCCGATGAACGATTCTGGGACATGGTGTACCTTGAATAATGTTCTTATAGGTTTCAGTTTGGAAAAGTGCGCTCTCCAGAAGCTACCGAAACCTCTAATGGTCGCACAAAGCTTAATGCAATAGCAACGTTTGGGGTTGAAAAAGAATATTACTTGCTATGAATACGAACACTGTTACATGAGGCGCATAAGGACTATTTTAGCTCAGATCATCAATTTATCTTATATTTCTACTCCATTAATATCGCTATTGAGTGTTAAAGGTAGGTCCTGGCAATACTTCATGAGATCTTCTTAAGAAAACTTAAACAAATATATTTCCAGTGCTGAACAAAAAGTAAAAAATACAGATTATGTGCAACTGATAAAATCTCTCTTCCAGGGATGTTGTAGCCACATGCAAATTACTTCATCAGCTTTAAAAGTTTCTTTTGCATTTATAAGATGATCAGCATGACACTCAAAACATACCTGTATTCAGTAAGCGCTGAGTCTGCTGGCTGAGCAAGTTGCCTCCTCACACACAATAGCAGCCCCGAAGCTAAGATAAATGAAGAGAAATTGCTTTTATTGGGCACTTTTCATATCCGATGAGCTTGACATCTCCCAAGGGTGATGGAGTTCTTTTGCGACACTGCTTTTCCCTTTTTTCTTCTTTCTGTACTCTGATGGAAAAAAAACGAGAAAGCATGTAAGGGAAAAATGTATTTTTTTTCATGGAGAAAATGTGCACCAGGAAATGTTTTGTTTTGAAGAAGTGATTTAACATGATACATGACCTAATTTACTGTAGCAAATGCTCACACTGCAAGGTCTGCTTTACTACAAGAGAGAAGTAGAGTGAAGATGTCATAATTTCACTGCCTTGTTGAAGAAAACATTTTTTCTTTGAATTCTAAATCAATCAGAATTTCAGAATGACACACAAACCCTTTGTCTGTTTTAAAGATATGATATTTTAAAACTGATAAAAATGTAGAAAACACGTTTCTCACTAAGAAATTTTAGATGGGGTGGTATATTACTAGTTGCAGCGCTAAACTCACCATGGTGCAATTCTGTTACATGATTGGCCAGTGGTTTAATGGAAAACGCATCTGTTTTTGCATCATGAGATTGTAGGTTCGACTTCTACCGGATTCGTGTGATTTTAAATCAGGCTCCTCAGAAATAGATGTCCATTATGTGAATGAACCGCACCTGAAAGCAAACGTTGGGTCAGGTTTCCTTTCTTTCCTGCATGAAATAGCAAATTGTTACAAAAAGCACCAGCTAATGTCCAATAGCGTTGGTCATTTTAATTAACATGAATATACTGTAAGGTCTTGGTACATGGGAGTAGATTTCATCCACAATTTAAAAAATATTTATTTTATTTAATACAAAAGTGACCTAAAACTCTGTAACTTTCAGGTTAGCTTGAACCTGTAATAAAAAAGGGGCCTGAAACCGTTCTGTGATGTAACTGTCTTACGTATGTGATGTTTCACAGATGTGCAGTGTGCCTTTTCTCTTGTCGTGTTCAAAATGACTTGCTGTGCAATCTCTTGAATGTGTGTTCTGTACTGCTCTGTTATTTCATTTAGATTATCTATGTGGTATACAGATAAAACTGGACTGCATGGTGTAATGTCTGGGTTCAGCACCAGCTGGACCTGAAAACACATCAGCCGATCTCGACATTATTTGAACACACAACCTTCTGAGGTGGTGTCAGATGTGCTACCATTGCACCACCAGGTCACTCCGTAGAAGTGCTTTTAATTCCCCCAAGGAGAAAAATCAGCGTCCCTGAAAAAGTGTTTTTTTCATTCTCTCCTGTGAGGATGCCGGTCTTCCAACGAGGGTCTCTTCTTCCCAGACCACAGATTATTCTTCCTGTCTGGCTCTCACACAGAGAGCAGACACATCGACTCCAATAATGTGTTTACTACATCTGTAGATCTGACCCTCTACAGCCCTGATATTCCTGGACAGGATCCCATATTGAGCAGTATTTATCGTGTTGTGAACTTACAGTGTGTACACAATGCACTTTATACACAAAGTAAGTGTTTTTGTAACTCTAGGACGTTTTGTGAAAATGTTACTGGCATGCCAAAATTGCACCCTCAACTGAACAGTCCCACCCCCCTCAGTTTTGGATAAAAGGTTTGGATAAAAAGTTTTTGAACACTTTCACTTAACTTGCCCCGTAAAAAATAGTTGTACTTTGTCAATGGTCAGATAACTACACTAACCCCGAATTCACAGTTACTACATCGGACTGTTTGATGTGCAGGAGGGCTATCCGTCCAGGAACAGCATGTTACATAGTGTCTATGTTTTGGGGTGTCAACATTATTACGACCTTATTTGCTCAGGTGGACCACTGCCTTGCAGTAGTTTATCCTTATACTTATAGTACAATCGTTATATAACTAGGACTGTAGTTATAGAAGTTTGTACTTTCTGTTGGTTTTACAATGATTTCTTAATGATTCAGAACCTCGTTACTGTTGATGTTGTTGCAAAAATGAACACATATGGTTGATGCTCCAGACAAAAATAATCACGTGAGTTCTGATGAACGTGGAACTGTTCTTCATCACTAAATACCAGATTGCTTGTCGTTATCTTCTAACATGAAATACTAATCTGTGGCATGCTTGTGAGAATTCACTTGGATGGTTGCAACGGCTCCGTTTAAACCAAAATATCACTGCCCCCCTCAGGATTTCAGATGCCCCCCTACAGATCATTCACCTGGCGCCAGTCCTGGGTATAATGTTGAACATAGCTGCCTTGAAAGCAGTTAATCTGGGTGTGATTCCCACCTGATCCATCGACAAACCTTTTCCAATGAATCTTCGATCGATTTAAAAAAGTCTTGAAACTGGTAGGCTAGGGAAGAAGCACTGTTTGAGTGCACTGAGGAAAATGTGCTACTGTGCTGTGTTGCTCCAGTAGCGCAATTGGTCAGGTTGGGGTGCTTTTAAAGCGTAGTTATGTTGAGGTTGTGAGTTAAATCATCACATGGAGTAGTTTCTGTTTTCAGCTACAGAAACTCGCTGTTGAATTTAAGTCTGTTCTTGTGTTGCTTTTTCTGCTCGATGGAGCTGTGTTAATGCAGGCACACCTGCTTCCACGTCAAGTTATTTTATTGTTGCTCACAAACCAACACACTGCAGACACCTCTGATATTGTCACTGCTTGTGAGCCACATGTTCCTGCTGTCAGCCTACCATGTTCATGCACATCTAGAAATATTACTGTTACAGTATAGGAGCGAACAAACGAAACGAAAGCACACCAAGTTTAAAAAGGTCAAAACATGTCAAAGCCCTTCCTCGACGAGGATGGGGTTCAAACCTACTTGTGCAGAGTATCATGTATTAAGAAGTTGTTGTTTTAACCACTAGGCCACCTCCATACACACTTTAGCGCCTTCCGGACATGAGTTGGCTCTTTCCCCATGCTCGAGGGTAATTTTCCTCTTCCACCTACAATTTCAACATTTACCTTGGGAGATGTCAAACCACAGAGCCCGTGCTGCGTTTCAGTGCCGGCTGTAGTGGACACCCCGTTGAACATAAAAAGCAAATTGAGCTCCTTGGACATAAGCCATTTCTCGTCACTTGCTCAGCGAGCAGGCTCAGCGCACACTGAATGCAGGTGTCTCAGAGCAATTGAGATGTGTCCAAGTGGCTGTAAAAGGGATATTTGATGCCAGTGCCGTGGCTTAGTTCTCCGACAGCAGGCGTAGCGGCGCGCCGGTTGGAGTATTCTCAGTCGCATTTAATGGGAACGTCATGGCAGCGTCAGCTCAAACCACCAAATGGAGACGGGTGTGCCGACAAGCTGACCCTGCTGATGCGGGATTAACACTAGGATAAGAGAATGCTGTGGCTTAGTTGGTTAAAGCACCTGCCTACTATACAAGAGATTGTGGATTTGAATCCCTGTGGTGCCTTCCTTCCTGTCTTGCTGCATAGTTTATCATTATGGACAGCAACATGCTTCTACATTAAATTTAATGGATGTGTTCATTCAATTTTTGGAACAACTTGTTTTTAAAAAAATCCATACAAATTGCGAAAGATAAAATACTCATCTGTTTTGTCAGTGCAGAGGAATTACTGCCAGCTGGCAAGGAAACAAAAATGATTTTTTTGTCTTTAGTCAAAAACCTGTGAATGTAGAAAAAAGGTGATGTGCGTTAGTTTCTATGGCACAGTCAGTCAGCATATCCTTCAGTTAAACATAACGTTGGTAAATCAAAAGTCCCCAGAGATGCATTTCAAATTAATCTGACCTCAACCGTCTCCCCTAAATGTGATGGGGTTTCTTTGGATGTCCTTTAGCATTCTGATAGTTGCAGAGATTTCAAACTTTTGGCTAACTACAAGAAGTTAATAGTTGAGTGCCTAAGTCAATATCACCGGGAATGTGACTATGTAAACTTAAATAGTATTCAAAATATTGCAATTTTGTTGTAGTTTAAAAATATATTTTAGCTGGGGATCCTCAAATGATGAGGGTAGAAAAGAGAACTATTCGACACCATCAGGAGTGCTTAACGTGTGATAAAAGTGTTTTTTAATCACAAAGTGAAAATAGTGAATTTGTCTTTCACTTAGGCGTTCATCAAAAGCTCATTAAACAATGAAAGAGAGGCTCGTGTTCCGAATTCTCTTCTTGTCTCATTGTCTTGCTTTGATTTTTAAAATGTACACTGTTGGCTATTCACTCTTCCTAACACGATTAAAGAGCCGAGTTTAGTTCAGAGGTAAAGCATCTCATGCATCGTATGAAGCTCTGTTTTCTATCACCAGCGTCTCCACTCTGATTTCTTTTTAAGCGCGATATCTTTTTTGTGATTTCTTTCGTTTGAATTCCCTCATGTGTGAATTTCAGCGCGACACATAAACTCGTTTGTCTGTTTTTAAGAGATGCAATTTTTAAAACAGACAAAATGAAAGACTGTTTAACTAAATACACATAGAAAACGTGCACCTAATTGAGAAAATTTGGACTGGGGCGATGTATTATTGTAGCAGCGCAAGCTCACAGTGGTGCACTTGAGGAATGCGGTACAAGGGCCAGTGGTACATTGGATAACGCATCTGATTACGGATCAGGAGACTGTAGGATCGTAATGCTCTTAAACCCAGTACCATAACCGTAGTGTGTTCAGTCCTAAGCAACCTTTCTATCGACTGAATAAGCCTCCTGTTCCATCTCCATCTTCTTCCCACACATTACGGCTATTTCAGCACCGTTATTGTTGGACTGCAGTCACAGATACGTAAGGGACACTATTCCGAAGAACTGTCTTAAATAAATAACGTTGCAAAAGGTAACAATAAGGGTTTCTTAATGTAATGTTACATTTGGCCGTACAATACAATTTTCTGTACCCTCAAATAAAAAAAATCTTACTGCTTTCTCCTGAGAAACACAAGTGTAGTGTCAAATCACAATAAATAATACAACAAATATACTAAATTAACACCCAGATATGACAACACACAGCTATGACAGAACACATTGAAGACTTAAAAGCCCTTTTTTTATTTCCTTAATTTCCATTCTCTTCCCTCCCCAGGATAACTGAAAACTAACTATAATAAAGACTGTATATGCATTACTTGTAATACAGCTACTAATAAAGATATACATGGAACTTAATTATTAATAAATAACATTTGTATTACTAAAGATGTGTTATGATAACATTCATTGTGAATATTTGTGGTGTCTGGAAAGCAATTTTAGTTAAATATAATAATAATTTTCAAGCAAGTGGTGCATAAGCTTGTTAATTAATGAGTACATTATTTCCATTACATTCAAGACAGTTCTAATGTGATCAATTGTTCTGCTTAATCCGCTACTGAGTTGCTTAAAACCTATGAAGAGGTGGTTTAAGCTAGACTCCTAATGCAGTAACATCTAATGGGCAGCAGCTGTTATTTTAGGTTTGTTGCAATTGAGAACAGGTTTAGTACAGAGCTGCTGATAAATTTCAGTGGAGTTTATTGTATATAAGTTTATTGCAATTGACCCATTGTAGCTACCAATCAGCAGCAAGGAAAAACAAACTTCACTTGTGCCTTTTAAAAAAAGGGAAACAGAGTAGTAGTTTATGTGGTAATTTCAGGTGCAATGTAAGAACTAAAGTTAACTACTCCCATAGTAATGCGTGGGGTCCTATCAATAGAAAAAAAAATGTTGTAACCCGAAAACACAACAAACACAAAACGAGAAGTCTTCCAGGAACCTAGGTAAATCCCTGTAGTAGTCTAACAACTATGAAAAAAAAACAACCAAACGCAACAATTTCAAAAGAAAAAGAAAACAAAACATTAAAAACAAATCTGGGGAACAACAAAAACACAGAATCTAATGCGAGAGCTTTTTCAAGTCTTCAGTGCTCCTCTCGTCTCAGTATACCTCTCTCATATATTTGTTTACAGGTCAGCTGGAGGTACACAGCTGATGGTAATTTAAGTAGTCACAAATTATAGTACATTATATACAATATTGTAATCAACATATGGCTAATCATCAACTACTACTAGATCTTCACAAATCAACCAATCAGACATACCCATTACACATTTTCACATATTAACTGCACTTTTCTACAGTATTTGCTCAGTCATAGAATACAAAGTGACCATATTTCAAAGTTCAAAAGTTGTAGTAACTTTTTAGAACATGGAGCTTTTTGTAAAACTCTTTATTTTGGCATTAAAAGATCAGCAAGATTATACATTATAAACTAAAAAAAGAAAGTATGCCAGAGGTGGATCCTATTAATCAGATGTAAGCTGTCATATAATGACCTATCTGTAACCTAGAATACTAGTAGTGAATATTTTCCACACCACAGAGAGAATATAATATCATACCAGTAGGTTTTGATTGTCCATGTTGTCAAAGACTTGCTTGTGTGTACAGGACTCTTCCATTGTGCTCAGCCTCTTGATGTGGAATTGGGAGTCCACCTGTTCTGTACACTTTCCCACACGCCTCAGTTCATCTATCAGGAGACCCAGTACCCGAAACTCTGAAATCATTCACATTTTGTATCAGCATTTGAAAGGAATTAGGTCAGGATTTTCTTACACTATTGTTACATTAGCATAACTATAGTGTTGTTAATGTGCTACATGCAATTTATAATCCTAAAATTGTTAAATTTCCACATTTGTAGTTGATGTTGTATGATCTTCACCTTCACAATATTTTGATGTGCCATTTATTGCTTATTAACGTACTATATTTAATCAAAATAATATTAAGTAAGACCTGTATGTATTTAAATAGTATTATTATTATTTAGGAACAAGTAATAGGTTTATTCCATGCTGAAAAAAAGAAGAAAGAGAACACAACTTTTCGGCCGTGGACCCTTCTTCAGGTGTGAGAGAGACAGGGCAGTAGGCAAAGGTATGACGAAGAGATCTAGAAAAAGATTTGGAGGAAGGCATAGTGGGTCGCAGCAGCTGTAGGCGGTAGTAGTTCAGGTGGGTAGCTGCGTCAGCATGCTTAGGCTGCAATGCTGTCTTTGTTGTTTGCCATTTAGGTTAAATACTGTCACGTTTTTCTCAGCAATCCTCTTTTGATGAGTAAGTATAAATAATAATGCTGTCTGCATTAGCCACCCACTGTTCCAGCATGAGTACACAAAGAGGAGTGGTAGCGTGTTACTGAGATGTCATTCAGAAGGGAAGTGATCCAGCTCAGCTCTCTGAGGTCTGGTAGATACATTTTCCATATGAGTAATGTAGGATCAACTTCTTCAGGCTGGAGGAAGGGCTCGCATTTCGGCAGCAGTAACTGACTGAGAAGTGACTCCAAGGACCTGGTCTTATCAGGTTGCTTTTGCTGCATGATTTCAAACAGGGGATCTTGCGCATATGTGATGAATGTGATTGTTACGTCCCAGTGTGTGGTCTGTGTGTGGTTTTTTTTTGTTATGTTCCACACTGCTGACCTTTGATTGTTCTCCCTTCCCCATTGGCCCACCATTACAGCACTGTTCCGTATGACATCATCAATCAGCCTCTCAGCCAATCAGACTGCATCTTATTCAGCATATAACATGGAGGTTTTCAGGAAGGAGACAGTCAAATAACCACAGTCAAATACCAGGAATACAACAGAAGCACACAGCTATATCAAGATATCCAAATGCAAGACCCTATTTATATTGTTTGAAAAATATTAATACAGATGTTTGTTTTTCACCAAAACACTAGGCTTTCTGACTTCAGAAAACCGTCTAAACAAATACTAAAAGAGCAAAAATTCCACTTCCTGAAGGAAACAAAAACACATGTACCTTACCAAACTTTGAGTACAGGCGATTCAGGGTGATAATACAAGACCATTTAAAATTAAACAAATAAAACCTGTCAACAGGTAATCCTAACTACTCATAAAAAACTGAAGTGGCAATACACAGTAGGTGATATTTGGGTGTAAATTAAATCCATGCAAGAAGAGAGTTTAGTGTTATTCTTCCAAATCTGATATGCAAGTGAGAGATCTGGCTCAGCCAATCACAAAGCTGCCATGGTCTGGAATGGAGCTGCTCTCCTCTTCTTGTTATTGTTAAAAAATGTAAACAAATGACCTGGAATGTAAATACAACCATTAGATTGTAGTTTGAGAGATAAGCTTGTGAACCTTCTAACACAAGATTTCAGGCCAGTTAGGGTGAGAATGTAAGAGCATTTCAAAATTAACACAAAACGTGTAAAATGGCTTTCAAACTAACCTGCTCATAAAGAAGATGTAGAAGAATGTGGTTGTAACGTTCAGTGCATATAAGAAAGAGACCACATGGTTTTGTTTCAAATGGTGTATGCAAATATGATACCTGGCTAACCAATCAGAAAGTACTTTGCTTATCCAGCATCCTATCAAACAACATTTGCAGATTTACACACAGTAGTTCATTTAACAGTTTCAGAAACTGTATACATGAACAAACGCAACTGTTAGGTTTTACATCTTGAAATTAAAGGCACAAGAAAATTCTGTGCAGGTGGCCAGAGGAAAGAGCTTCACTAAAAGTCAGCTGACAACAGCAGTGTTCTTGAAACTATCATACAAGATCTTTTTATTCATAAAAGTCCCATAAATTGTTTGAAAATTATTGTTAAACACATCTATTCTTTTACCAGAAAACAGGCTTTCTGACTTCAGAAGCCTTCTAGACAAATACTAAAAGAGCAAAAAATCCAGTTGGTGAAAAAAACAAAAACACATATACCCTACCAAACCTCGAGTACAGGCCATTCAGGGTGATAATACAAAACAATTTAAAATTAAACAAATAAAAGCTGTCAACTGGTAATCACAGCTACTCATAAAAAAATGAAGTGGCAATACACAGTAGGTGACTCTTGAGTGTAAATTAAATCCACTAAATTTAGTGTTATATTTCCAAATCTGATATGCAAATTATAGATCTGGGCCAGCCAATCACAAAGTTCCCATGGTGTGGAATAGCGCTGCTCCCCTCTTCTAGTTATTCACACTGGTGTTAGGTTGCATATTAGCACACTTCATCTAATTCAGTTGTTTCAGAAAAAAAAGTAAACAAATAAACTGGATTTATTTGTTGGAGCTTCACCAATCTGTTTTTCCACCAAATAAATTGGCTTTCTGACTTCAGAAAAACCTTCCATTTATTTTTAAGAACTATTTTAATTTCACAAACAAATACAAAGAATCACAAAATAGGAAACTTATAAATAAATATACCCAAAACAATATATATGAAACCATCTCTTTAGGTTATAGTGCTCTAATAATGGACAGGGCCAGGCTACCTGCTCCCTTGACTGGAACCTCAATGCCTTTGAACACCCCCATGTTCCTCAACCTCCTGTTTTTATTCCGTCAGCACCTCTGAACTCAGTTCTATGAAGGACTATAGAATACTGGCTTAGCCAGGTGCGAATGTCCTCCATCTTTGCAAACTCTGAGAACAAAACAACATGCACAGTTGAATGTGGATCTTCCCATGGGCCTGAACTATCACTCTTTTTGACTCAAACAACTCCACACATTGTTCAAAGCAAGGGGAGGTAGCAGTAACAACTTCAAACGTTTTCTCCACATTCTACAGATCTCTAGAAATAGAGGAGGTCAGGCTGCAAAAGTGGGGGAATGGAAAAAATCTCCTCTCCAGAATGTGGAAATATTTTCCTGGATTGAGTCCTTTCCTCTGCAAGTCACTCCTCCCCACCTTGTGCAGTGTAGTGATTGTCACGTTCTCTTAACACACTGAAGGGTTTCAGTTCGAAAGCAGGAGGAAACAAGCGATCTCTTTTATCAAAAGTTTAGCTCTCCTGACAGTGCTTAACGGGGCTCTTTTCTACACTGAGAAATGTTTATTTGGAAAACATAAGGGAAGAGAAAAGTTTCCCTTATTGGGAGTTTAACCCAGGCCACCTGGGTGAAAATCCAGAATCCTAACCACTAGACCATACAGGAGCACACAGCCTCACAAACAATGTGTAATTTCTGTCTTTATAGCGCACTTGTTACATAGCTAGCTGGCACTCAGAGTACTGCAAGATCTATTTACTGAGAATTAGTTGAAGTATAACGTCAGGACTATAACCCCAGCTTTCAGGGGGACTGCAACCTTAACACAGAGCCTTAGACCACTCAGAAAAGGTTTGTTGGCTTACAAGTAATTACATGTGTGAAATCTATGTCTCTCAGGCCTGTGAGACTACATCACAGAAGTGCAAACTTGGAGGATGGGCTTAGTAGATAGGGCAACAATTGCGACACGCGCCAAGCCTCTTATGTCCACTGCACATGCAGACTTTGAAAGGGGTCTCAGATTTTATGGGTACTCAATTCTATACGACACTGGCAAGACGGAGTAAAGGAGCAGACCCTTTAAGAGACAAAAACAACACATTGTTACAGCCAATGTTAATTAAAAGGGCAGCACAGTGTTGGAAATACTGTCACGGATGTTATAAGGGCATACCGTTGTTGTAACAGAACAAATAAGGTTCTTGATCCGAGATGAAGTAAAACAGATGAGTTTATTGCATGCAAGGAATAATAAAGCCGAAGTCTTGTTTCCCGCAAGAAACAACAAAACCGAAGTATTGTTCCCCGTACTGTTACAAACTTTTGGGTTATATAGTGTCTTCTTCTCCGTTTCTGACGTCACTCGGTCTGATGATAAAGAGGGGGGTTCATGGTATTTGGCCAGTTTACGATGTTCTGGACAAATTGTCAGTTTAAGATTACACCCAGGGGGGTTCCTAGCTTGCATCTGCAATCCTTATCAGTTAACCCCCTTTCCTGCCATAAACCCCAGCTTGTGACTTAGAAGTCTAAACCCCCTACAGAAAGGATTAAATTCAAACCCCCGTCTTCACATCTTTCTTCATTCCCCCTTATAAAATATGGCATACGTCAGTGTAGCCTATTTTTATACATACAATGTCAGGGCAGATCTTTCCTTTCTTGGCGAACAGGTATGTATTGCCATGACATTGTACGTTCCACGGATATAGCAAGATGTGATACATGTTTTTGTGCACGTGATGATTACAATTATACATATAAACAATACTATTCCTACAAATAAACACTGTAAAAAGGTTCCACCCCAGGACCCAAACACAGAGTTTACCCAAGACCCAATTCCCCAATTTTCAATATAATAGTCCTGATATTTCTGTCCCTCATTGTAAATGTGTTGGGCCAGATCTGAGATTTGCTCAGAATTATCAGGAATATATGTGCAGCATCCAGTGCCAATTACTGCACAAGTTCCTCCTTGGGCTGCCAGTACATAATCTAAAGCTAGTCGGTTCTGCATGGCCACTGTTCTGAGGGCTACCATCTCATCATTAACAGCCTTCAGACTAGATGAGGTAGAATTTGCTAATTCTTCTAAAGTCGAGGCCATTTGAATTAACTCTCGACTCAGAAAGTTCATGCCGGCTTGTGGAAATATTATACCTTAATAATATTCCCAATCAGCCAATTTTCTTTGTGGTCTGTGGTTAGGTCCGAAGGGGCTGTGGGTTTGAACACGGATATGAGGAACCACATATCCTAAATAACATGAGCCAGACCACTGGGCTGGCAACCACGGGTAGGCTCGTTTTCCACAAATGAAATATGTTCCGTTTGGCGCTCCCCATGCCTCTGAAAATAAGAAGCTTATACCGAATTGTGGGGTGTGCTGATCCTATCCTGGAATTTGGAAGGTAGAGGTGGATATATTTGCAGCAATGGTAAGGTTGCAACGACTCCATCCAACCAAGTGCAGACCATTAGTGTGCTGAAAACATATGTTTCCCTCACGTTCCTTATTTAGAGTCAGGTATGGTGGTGTATGGCTTCTGTTATATTTAGGAGCGTAAGAGCCTGTGAAACTCGTGGGCTTTAAGCCTCGCTCCTGTAGATATTGTAATGTTGTGCAGGTTAAAGTCGTGTTATGGCAACCCCCATAGTTTGTCATATTAAACTCTCCTAAATTATCCCTCCAAATGATCATGCCTATGACTTCCTCGAGACGCCAAGGAATGGCCCCCATAGGAAGTCCTCCCTGTACATATTTGGGTAATGCGGCACACACCCAGCAGGCACTTTGGTTGGTTTTCTTAGCTGTCAGAAAGGAGAGGCCTAAAAAGGAATTAATTCCATGTTCTCCTTTGTGGGAGAGATGATCATTAATCCCTGCAGAACATAGTCCTACAGCAACAATTATCGTTATTGACAGAAATGATTTCATTCTGAGTCTGTAAATGGGGATGAGGCTCGTTGGCAGTGTGACGCGTGGATCCAGCAATCTTTTCCTTCCACTCGAACCGCAGACTCGGTTGTCAACAGGATCTGGTAGGGTCCGTCCCACCTGGGCTGGAGAACCTGTGAAGGAAATTTCCTGATCCACACCCACTCTCCTGGGATGAGGTCGTGCCCTCCCTCAGGTGGTGGTCTCCACGCCTCCAGGACCTGCTCGCGGGCTCCTTGGGTGGCCTCTGTCAGCAACTTGCAATACTGTAACAGAGAATCAGTTAGTATACTCAAGCCTACTCTGTCATGTCCTGGAGAGTCACTCAGTCTCATGGGACGCCCCGTGATCACCTCAAACGGGCTCAGCCCCACTTTTCGATTTGTCCCAGCCCGGATGCTGCACAGTACGGCGGGCAATGCATCCACCCAGGGGATCCCTCCCAGGTGGTACTTTGTCAATTTAGCTTTCAAAGTCCGGTTCACCCGTTCCACCATGCCGGAGGACTGCGGGTGATGAGGGCAATGCAGGTCCCATTTGATCCCTAGTAGGTCTGCCACCACCTGACACACTTTTCCAGTAAAATGTGTGCCCTGGTCTGAGTCTATGCGACACGGGAGTCCCCATCGGGGAATTACTTCTGTCACGAGATATTTGGCAGTTGTCTGCGCAGTCTCTCGTTTGACAGGGACAGCCTCCACCCATCTAGAAAACTGGTCCACCATCACTAGGAGGCCTGTTTTCCCTTTACAGGGTGGCAGTGAACAATAGTCTATTTGCCAGTGTCTAAAGGGCCCCTCGGGTGCAGGACGTCAAAGATTAGGAGCCGGCGGTGCTCCAGAGGCTTTTTGGCACTCTCCACAGCGTTGTACCACATCAGCTGCGAAGGGTGTGAAGCCTGTGCCCACCCAGCTCTGAGCAAAGCGTCGAGTCATTTGGCTAACACCTGGGTGCCCTGTGGAGTGTATTTTCTGTGCTAGGTAGGGCATTAGTTGCTTGGGACAGGCGGGTCTGCCTGTACGCTGGCACCTCCAGGTCCCATCCTTCTGCAGCCCCACATTGCGTTCCATCCAGGTCCATTTCTCAGTCCTTGGGGCCTGGGCCTGGAGCTCGCTGAGCTGTTCCGTACGGAGTGCCTGTATGTTCACTGTGCAAACTGAAATAATCTGAAGAGGTTTTTCTATAGACCACTCCTCCCATTGCCCCAGGACAGCTTGACGTGCTGTCCAGTCTGCCAGCTTATTGCCCCTGGCTTTGGGAGTGTCCTCTCTGCTGTGGCCCTTACATTTGACTACAGCTACCTGCTTTGGGAGTTGGAGAGCCGGAAGCAGCTCAGACACCAGATCTGCATTCTTTACCGGAGTGCCAGCAGAGGTTAAAAAATCCCTATTACTCCATAACCTTCCAAAGTCATGGCATACTCCAAATGCATATCGTGAGTCTGTGTATATTGTGGTGGTCTTGCCTTTTGCTAATTTACAGGCTTCCACCAAAGCTTTCAGTTCAGCTCGCTGTGCTGACGTGGGTACCTCAAATCTTCCCCCACATTGGATATCATGTTCTGTAGTCACAGCCCAACCCGCTTTCCTCTCCCCACTAGAGTTTATGAATGAAGTTCCATCAGTGAAGAGGATGAGGTCTACATTCCTTAGTGGTTGCTCGGCTATTTTGATGCCTTCATCTTCTCCCATTGCCCAAACATCACAGCTGTGTTCTAACATATAGGCTTCTAATGGGTCAGGTAACAATCTGGCTGGATTTAGAGCTCCTTCACGTTCAATGGTAATATTTGGAGCCTCTAACAAGACCTGCCACTTGCTCCATCGTATCGCATTAACCTGACTGACCCGATTCAGGGACATGAGGGTGTGTACTACATGTGGGCATCGAACAATCAGTTGTTGATCCAGCACTATGTTATTGACTGCCTGTACTGCTAGACAGACGGCCTGAACGGCTCATAGACATGGTCCCCAGCCCCTGGCTACCTCGTCCAAGGATCCAGAGTAATACCCTACCGGGCGGTACCTACCCCCATGTTCCTGTATTAGTACAGCTGTCCAAAATCCATTCTTTTCACTTACGTAGAGGTAGAATGGTTGATCTGTCTGAGGAAACCCCAATGCAGGAGCCTGTAACAGAGCTTGTTTTAAATCATTAAAAGCGTGTTCAGCTTCAGGACTCCAAGCAATAGGATCAAGGGACCTCCCTCCCCCCTTTAATAGGTCTGTAAGTGGTTTGGCCCTTTCAGAAAAAGCATCAACCCAATTTCTATTGAAATTGCCCAGACCCAGAAATGATCGGAGCTCTCTCACCGTATTGGGACTAGGGTGTGTTCGGATTGTCTGGTCCTGATCTTCTGTCAATTCCTTTTTTCCCTGACTAATCTTCTGTCCCAAGTAAATTACAGTGTCTAGGCATAACTGTGCTTTGCTATAACTAGTCTTGTGTCCTTTTTTAACCAAATGGTAGAGAATAATTTGGAGGTCCTTCTTGTGGGTTTCCTCATCAGGAGATGCGATTAAAATATCATCCACATATTGGATAATGACGGAGGACACTTGAGGCAGCTCCCGGAGATGCCTCCGAAGTGCCATGTGATACACGGTGGGGCTGTTATGAAACCCCTGTGGTAACCTGGTCCAAGTATATTGTTCTCCATCTACAACAAAAGCGAACCAATCTTGTACCTCTGGGTGTAGAGGAACAGACCAGAACCCATTAGCCATGTCAATTACTGAAAACACCTGGTGCTCAGGGGTCAGTAGTTGAAAAATAACAGAGGTGTCTGCTACCAAGGGGGTGAGACGGTTGATGTGTTGATTAGCTTTTGAGTAATCAACTGTGAATCGCCATGCTCCGCTGGCTTTCTTTACGGGCCATATTGGACTGTTGCTTGTACTATGTGTTTTTCGTACAATGCCTTGAACCAATAGTTTTTGTATTACTGGTCGAACCCCTTCCTCCGCCTCTTTGTTGATTTTATATGGCTTTGTTTATGGCGGGGATTTCCCAGTAAATGTGGCGGGTTCCATATCCAGAAGCCCGCATTCGTACTTTTCCATAGTCCAAATTGAATGCCCTTTTAGTTCGTCTTTTTGGAGGGACCAGATGTTTACCTCCACCCTCTCCTCATGTACAGTTAATGTAACCCCTTGTAGGTATTTCAGAGCATCCCATCCCAACAGATCTGGGGTAGATCCTACCCACATGACAGCATTAAATGTTACCTCCCCATCTCCTAGTCTAATCTTGAGTTCTTGAGTTTCTCTGAGTGTTATTCGATTGCCCCCTACACCAGTGGCCTCCAGCTCCCTCCCTGTGAACATGACACCACACCGTTTGGCTGACTGTTCAGATAAACACGATAATTGAGCCCCAGTGTCCCATAAAAGTGACATTTGAATCCCATTAATCGTGCATTGTAATTTGAGCTCTTTTTCACTCAGTTCCTGAGATAGGCATAGGGAGGCCACTAGGGGGAGTCCTAGTTTAAAAGCTCCCTGATAGCGCGTTTGTCTGCTTCGCTCAAATCCTGTAATTGTGACAACAGGTTTATTTGCCCATCTCGATTCGAGGGATTGAAAGGGGGATCTCCGTATCTTCCAATCCTGCCCTCACTGGCTAATCGCTTTTTGCAATTCTTTTGCCTATGTCCGAAATTTTTACAATAATGGCACCGAGTTGTAATTTTGCCTTTTGGATTTAGTCGGGTGTCAGGGCCAGCTCCACCCTTCAGTATGGGGGGTGTCCACCCTGTTTGTATTGCCCGCACCTTAGCATACATATTTCTCTCGATTTGCTGTGCCATTTTAACTATTTCCTCAAATTGTTCGGTCGTATCTTGCCCTATTTCGGGCTCTTTTAACTGAAGGGCTTTGGCTATATCAGGCTTAAGACCGCCCAAATAATTTTGTTTAATCACAGCAGAGGCATCGCTATTCACATCATCTTCGTCACTTAGTCCTGAGCATTCTAGCCAGAGTGTGACGAAGCGGTCAGTGAAATCAGCCACATCCTCGCTTTCTTTTTGCTGACACGCAGATATCTTTTTCCAATCTGTCTTTGGTGGATAATTTTGTTTAAGCCATCGCCAAACCCATTCCCATCGCCCTCCCCTGCCATTATCCTCACACAATCGTTTAAGTTCTCCGACACGCTTTTCCCTTGTCCTTCTGAGGATCATAGCGGCAGTCAGGGGGGAGATACCATAAGTATCTTTTAATTCCTGAAGCGCACTCCAGGTTCGCTGCATCCCTAATTTTGGGTGCGGTACTTCTCTAGCCCACCGGTCAATATCCTCCGGTTTTGGATTTGATCGTATTGGGGGTTCAGGGAAGGTAGGTGCGAGAACGGACCCCCTCGGCGGGGTGCGAGACGGAGTTAGAGTGGCCCTGTCATCAACGGCGCCAGCCCCTGCTACATCAAATCCTTTCCCACTTCGAGTGAGAGTACAGATCTGCGGGCACCTCCCTCTAACAGGGGAGACCCTGATCTGACTTTATCACACTCATACCAAGTGTTATCCCAATCAGACCCCCCTTCTCCATATGGCCACTGTGGGAATTGATCCCAATTATTTTCGTTTCCTGCCTGTTTGTTCCCCTGTGGGAGAGCAGGATATAACTTAGTCGCCGGCTGTAGCACATTAACCAGTGCAGTGTGACCAGGAGTTGATTCCTTCTTTAGTTTCTCATTCTCCTGTACTGCCTCTTTTAGCTTTTTTTCTAGTACCTCTTTTGCCGCGAATAAATTATCTTTCCTCTCATTTAACACTTTTATTTTTTCTGTGAACTCCTTCTCTTTTTTATCCCATTCTGATTTCTCCTTCATGCTAATCTGCCACCTCAGGTGTCGGCCGATCACCAGGGCTGCAGCTAAATCTTTGTTTTTGTTCCAATGTTCATACGCTTTTTTACAGGCATCTTCGCCCCAAACTCCATCTGACAGACTCAGCTTCTTCCTATATTTTTCTTCCCTTTCAGTTAACTTACACTTTTCCGATATGTAATCAGATACTTCCACCACTTTCTCAAACACCCAATTAGCACACATGTTTGGTTTCTTTAAGATTTACTTTTGTCGTGTGTGAGGTAACAGCTCATTCAGTAGGGGGATGTTTTCACTTGGAAAAACCTGTGGATTACTGCACTCATTCAGCTAAGGGCGTCTGTTACCTCCAGATCTAAATGCCTCTCCGAGACTTTAGAGAGGACTTACACCGCACTGTTCACAGGTAAGAAACGAGACCTCGAAAACTCCCTTTCTTGATCAGTAATTCACCATCCCCAGAACGCCAGCATCGCTGCTTTTGCCCCGGGGTGGACTTACGCACTGAGCTCAATCAGGGCGATTCTCGGGTCTCAACGTCCTTTAAATCCTGCTACTTAATGCTTTGCTCTTTTATTATGATGTGTGTTTATGTTATTGTCGTGCATGTGTATATTTATTTACAAACAAGGAAAACACCAAAAACATACATACATATATATATCTTCTACTTCTGTTTCCTTTAAAACAAAAAACCACGCCACGCCAATCTGTGCACGATTAAGGCCTAGCTAATCTCAGGACCCCAGGCGCAATTAAGGCCCACACCAATCCTGGATTATATGTGCATTTAATGTACCACTCAGCTCCAGAACCCCGGGCGCAATTAAGGCCCACACCGATCCTGAGCCTCAGAACTCTGGGAGCAATTAAGGCCCACACCAGTCCTGAATTACGTGCATTTAATGCACCACTTGCTCTAGAACCCCGGGCGCAATTAAGGCCCACACCGATCCTGAGCCTCAGAACTCCGGGCGCAATTAAGGCCCAAACCAGTCCTGAACTTCAGAACTCCGGGCGCAATTAAGGCCCACACCAGTCCTGAACTTCGCGGTAAAGGTCCAAAACCCGTTCAAAAACTCCACGCGCAATTAAGGCATACACCAGCTTCGAACGCCTGTACACAATACCGCGGACCGCCTGCCAGACCAAATTCTGGGCTTACAGCAAACAACCCATTACATCCACCGGTGTCTTCCCCAGGCCAGAGGAATTCAGGAACTCACGTTTACTCTGTCATCTCTGGGGATTCTCGCAGGGAGCAGAGACTTCCCAATCGGTCAGAGAGAGTCGGGACTTTTTTTTTAAAAAAAGAGGAGTCCTTACCTCTTAGTAATGTGAGCGCTGACCGTCTCTCCTGCCGATGGGAAGTTCTGCGCCTTCTGGAGCATCCGCCGACTACGCCAGATCTGTTGTAACAGAAGGAATAAGGTTCTTGATCCAGAGATGAAGTAAAACAGATTAGTTTATTGCATGCAAGGAACAATAAAGCCGAAGTCTTGTTTCCCGCAAGAAACAACAAAACCGAAGTATTGTTCGATGTGCCGGTACAAACTTTTAGGTTATATAGTCCTTGCTTGCTGCTTCAGACGTCATTCGGTGTTATGGTAAGGGGGGGTCATGGTATTTGGCCAGTTAAGAGGCCCTGGCCAAATGGTCAGTTTAAGATTATGCCCCCAGGGGGTTCCTTGCTCGCATCTGGAATCCTTATCAGTTAACCCCCTTTCCTGCCATAAGCCCCTGTTGCTTAGAAGTCTAATTTTCAGGCAGAACTGACTTAAGTTATTAACTCTTTTTACATCTTGTCTCTTACTTCAGATGAGAGGAGCACGATGGAGAACCAAAAACGTGAAAAAGCCTTCACAGTTAGTTTCTGTGTTTTTCTTGTTCCCCATCTATGTTTTTAATGTTCTTTTTCTTTTTGTTTTGAAGTTGTTTCATTTTTACATTTTTTTGTATAGTTGTTAGACTACTACAGTGATTTACCTAGGTTCCCGGAAGACTTCTCGTTTTGTGTTTGTTGTGTTTTTGGGTTACAACCAATTTTTTTTTTATTGATAGGGCCCCACGCATTACTGTGGGACTAATTAACTTTAGTTCTTACATTGTTCCTGAAATCTCCTTAATAACTACTACTCTGTTGTTGTTGTTTTTTAAAAAGACACAAGTGATGTTTTTCTTTTCTTGCGGCTGATTGGTATCTACAACCGGTCAGTTGCAACGAACTTGGCCACTGAAATTGGTCAGCAGCTGTGTACTAAACTTGTTCTCAATTGCAACAAACCTAAAATAACAGCTGCTGCCCATTAGGTGTTACTGTAGCCTCTTCACAGGGTTTAAGCAGAACAAGCAATCACATTAGAACTGTTGTGAATATAGTGGAAATTATAAAGTCACTCAAAGAAGAGCTTATGCACCACTCACTTGAAAATTATTGTTATATTTAACTTAAATTGCTTTCCAGACACCACAACTATTCACAATGAATGTTATCAATACATGTCTTAATGAAATGTGTAATTTATTCATAATTAACTTTAATGTCCATCTTTATAAGTAGTTGTACTGTATTACATGTACAGTCTTTAATATGCGATAGTGAATTATCAGGTATCGTGGGGAGGGAAGAAAACTGAAATGAAGGAAATACATATTTAAAGGGGGTGTATGTCTTTAATGTGTTCTGTCATATCTGGGAGTTTGAATAGATTTGTTGTATAATTTATTGTGATTTCACTCTATACTTGTGTTTCTCAGGAGAAAGTAGTAACGTTGGGGATTTGAGGGTACAAAAAATATGTTGTACTGTACTGGCAAATGTAAGGTTATGTTAAAAAAAATGTATTACCCTTTTGAACATGATTATTAGACACCTGTTGAATCTCAACCGGGGTTTCTTGAGAGATTGTTCAGTGAGATAGCCCTCCCTCTGGACTCCGCACTGAGCTGAAAGCTACGTGAGGTCCTCACTGCTTGTCCTGTACTGTTACCTGTGCTCTCGTCTACATTATCTACGTGCAGCACAGCGCCAAGAACACCATTAACTTTGTGACGGAACGTGCTTAAGAGTGCTAAAACATTCCTAGAACAAGTTGGAAAACTGAGGGACAAAAGACCATCTACTGTAAGTGGACAAAGACTACTTATTTTTTTATTGATACTTTTAATATCTGTTGACAATCATTATGCTAAAAAATAAAGACCCTGTGCTCAAGTTGATATCCCCACGCTGTTGCAGGAAGTCCTTATAGAAATTGTTACAACAACGCAAGTCCTTTTACTCAAAAAGCCGATGGGCGGGCGAAAATAAAAAATCAGGCTGGAACAGTTCAATCGAGATGACGAATCCACATCGCAAAGGCACAAATGAGATCAGAAACAAGTGAGAGTCCAGGAAGCAACGATAAGTTCAAACCAAAAGAAGAAGAGTACGCGCACTAGGAAGCTCCAAAGAGAATCTGATTTAGTGCGGGGAAAGAGGAGGGTTAAAGTAGTGACGAGAGTGAAAGGCGATAGGAATATTAGTTGCGGCGTGAGTATCTGTTTAAGTGGGTGTGCGTGGGAATGTGAAGGCGTTTGTTAGAGCGGGTGGAATGCGTGACCGTGTGAGTGCGTGCGGAATTCGTAACAAAATCATACTTTAGAAATTACATGCAGATAACAAAAATGGTTTTAAAAACTTTATTGCAGAGCAAAATTTTAATAACAATCAAATCAGTTACAATCAAAAGTGGTACATTCAGAATTATACATCAATTAATGTTTTTTTTCTAATTTCTGAAACATCAAATTATAAAAAAGAAGAAAGACTGAGCAGAAATGGGATGTTCAAGCCTCCGTTTTGTAAAACACAAGCTGTAGACACAGACACTGAGGACTGTATGGAAACAGTGAAGTGGACTCAGGACACAGACAGTCTCAGTGTGGAAACAGTGGAGTGAAGTGGACTCAGGTCACAGACAATGTCAGACAGTCTCAGTGCTAAGAGCAGGTCTAAGACTGTGTGACTGTTGGTGAAGCTCTTCTGTGTCTAGACCTGCAGGAGGAGCTTCTCTCAGACAGCCCTGTCAGTCTCACAGCACCCATCCTCTCCCTGAAACTCGTCCCCAACATCATCGTAGTTAGTACTGTCAGGGGCAGGGGCTCCTTCTTCAGAGGGCAGTGTGTGCAGGACCCTGTCCACTCCAGGGCCAGTGTGGGTGACACCTGACCGAGAGACACAGATATTTTAGTTGATATAGAGTCATTCCTGTCCATCAGCTGTCCTCTGCCTGTCCCCGCTGAAGAGATAAAGCTGCTGAATACAGAATACGACCTACAGTTACATTTCTCTCTTTGTGAACCTGGATGTTACAAAATGAATGGCAATCTATCTCCCTGTTCTAAAAATGTTCCCACTGGCCAGGAGAGGCTGTTTTTAGCCAAGGGAATCTCAGAACAATTAAAGTTTCTAGAAACAACTAAAGTAAATTGAGGTAAACGTTATGGTTGCTTTGATCACTGAATCACACATCCCTACATCTTAGCATACATCTCCTTACTTTGAAGGCCCTGAGAATTGGAAATGTTGACAATAGCCATGCGTATCTAGATTTTTGAAAACACTTCCATAGTCACAATAGTATAGTGAATGGATGTTTTAAGTTGTATGAGATACTGAAGAGGAGCTGGACACTGGCAGCACAGTGACCCAGACTGATAGCGCAGAGCTGAGACCATAGAGAGTCAGTTTAATGTGACTCTTGCGGAGTAACTGAAAACCCAGTATTCAGAGGCTGAGATAAAAGGGAGAGTAGAGAGTCAGACTCACTAGGATTGGTGCAGGGTTTCTCTTTGGGACTGGACTGAAATAACCAACCTGACAAAGCGTCTGGTCTCTGAGGTACAGTTACAGCATCATCATAGTGCTCTGGGATCTCTTCTTTCAGAGACGTTATCGAGTCTCCTGAACCACACAGAGACACAGAGAATATACACTTCAGGACTCTGACTCACTTAACCACAGTGCTGCAATCACTTTTAACATTAATAACAAACTGATGTTCATATGAACTGCAAAGTAAGTAAAATATGTTTTCTATGTAGTTATAGTAAAGTGCAATTCTAAATGCTTTGTGAGATAAAAGTAAGGCAAAACTCCAGGGTGAGTCTTATAAACAGCAATCAACAGAATCTTTAATAATTAGGTCAGGATGCTGGTGTTAATATCTCATCTGAAAGGCAGTGTTTATTGCCTTTAGTTTCCCTATCATCATAGTGGGACAACGATCCTGATTTCTGCTCCTGAGGGAAACAGTAACTGTTGCATCAACACTAGTTAGAGCTGCAGCCTAACTATTCTTTAAAGGTATCCTCTCCCTCTACTGATAAAGTCTAGTTTTGTTTTGTCTTAGCCTCTGTAATCTGTTAAGATCAGGCCAGCATTAGGCAACACTGAAGAGCAGAGTTGATAAGGTGTCAAACACCAGAGGTTAAATTTGTAAGATTCAGGATTTTCTACACAAGTTCTCTAGATTTCAGCCTGGTTTGGGATGAGAGTGAGTACTGGACTGCAGATGCCCCACTCCCACACTGATCCCCCTGACTCCATCTCCCCTCACCTGGTACTGGGTCTCCCTCACTATCCTCCACATCATTGTATCCAGAGGGCAGCTCGTCAGAGAGGAATCTCCCTGTGAACAGGAGGACAGATCAATAATACCTGCAGTCAGACAGCAGCCTCACTGTCCTCTACTGGCTGTTCCCACTGTGTGAGAAGCCAGAGTGTGAAAAGTAACACAGAGTTTGTTTTTAGATCAGGCACAGTGCTGTGCTGATTTTCTTTACTCATGTTGACATACCTCTTGAGAAAGAACTACTATCTGAAACCAGTGTGGTGAGATATTCTACAAGTGTAAGTCTTCAGATCCTCCTCAGAGGGTGAAGACCAATCACACCTGAACACTCTCTCCACTCACCTCTCCCGGAGATGTTGTAGGTTCCCTCTCTGGCCAGTTTGTACTCTATTAGCTCGTAGACAGCATCATGATAGGGGGTGGGTGCTCCCTTAGATAGGGCTGTGTTAAGAAACAAACACTCAGGATTAACATGCAGTGAGGGGAATAGAAGGTATTCAGTTCAGTGCTAAACTTTGTCTTGGGCATCTGTGCACATAAATATTATAATTCTTCACATCTGCAAATTTCTGCAGATCTCGATCTTAGAGTAAAGTCCACATATCAGTTTCATGTGAGTGATAGTAGTGACCACCAGAGGTCACTAGTTCCCTCCCTACCTTTCCTCAGCTTCCTGTTGTGGATCAGCTGCCACACTAACAGGGCCAACATCACAAAAAGCAGAGCCCCCAGTGGCAGGAGGACCAGGAGCGAGACGGAGAGGCCTCCCAGAAGCTGTGTCTGGGGTGTTGTCCTGGTGCTGCCTGAGGGAGAGGGACACAGATCAGAAAATGATCTTCTGTGTCTTAATCTTCAATCTCAGTAGTGATCTAATCTGGACAGAGATTAGAAACTGGGGATTTACCTGTTTTCACTGAAGAAGTGCTGGTGGAAGTAGGAAGAGCTATAATAGAAGATAAAATGTTTTTTGATGACAAGATTCACAACAATTCTTCTGTATTTCTTGACAAAAATTAAACAGAGAGGCCACAGTTCATAGAGAGAGCAGTACTTCTGAAAATCATGCAATCTGCCAGCAGCATCATTTAGACAAACCAGAATGTATTTTATTCCCTTCTATCAACTGCATTACCTTTTCTCACTGGATGGCTTTGGGATTCCCAACCTGAAAAAAAAAAGAAAAGGGATGGGTCGAGATTCAGAGAGTATGAAAGAGATGATGAGCCAAGACAAACACACACTGCACTAATATAGAGTATTTAATGGCCACAAGGGCTCATACTAATTGTTTTTCTAATAGGCAGAATTTGTATTTGCATCTTCATTTTTATTTACATTTGTATTCCTGTACTGAGAGCAGCCCCAAATACCCTGGGGCCTCCAGCAGCTCCCACTCACCTGTACAGATGACCCCAGCGTTCTCCTTGTGCCGACAGTCGCTCTGTCCCAGGGGAGGGTGCCAGCAATCCCACAAGTGGAGCTCACTGCCCCTGCAGTTCACCTCGTCCAGCCAGATGGTGCTGTTTCCTGGTCCGAATGATCCGTTTCCCACTGCGCTCACTGCGTCTCCACAGCCCAGCTGTCTGCAGACCACCTGGGCATCTTGCAGGTCCCAGGAGTTGTCACAGACTGTCCCCCAGGAGCTATTGTGATAAACCTCCACCCTCCCAGAGCAGGCACCTCCTCCTCCGACCAGCCTGAGGGGCCACTGGTCTAGTGAACAAAATAAAACTGATTAACAGACAGAGACACAAACCTCATCAGCCTGAGGGGCCAGTAGTCTAGAGATTGGTTTGACACATCTTATCCACATCAAAGTAAAATACATCTCGGCTACTGTCTGGTTTGTGCACAAACTGTTATGTGTGAAACAAAATTGAAGAACACCTCCTCCTCCAACCAGCCTGAATGGCCAATAGTCTAGGGAACTAAATAAACCTGATTAAAAGACACAGAGACACAAACTCCACCAGCCTGTGTTCCATTCTATGTTCCTCCTTCCTGGTTTGACACATTTAATAAACATCAAAACAAATACAGCTATTCTACTGTCTAATTCAGTGCACTGACTGTATTTGTTATTTGTGAAACACAATTTAAGAATGTATTTATTTTATCAAAATACAGACACATTTTGTAAACTCACTTGAACATGTTTCCTGGCCTGAGGCTGTGGAACAGGATTTAAAACTCCGGGACACAGCCTTCTTCTCTTCATCTAAAAGAAGGAAAACCCTGTTAATTTAAGATTAATAACTTTTATACTGGACATTATGACATTAATGAGTATCATGTCAGAATGTGTAAGCTGCAAGTATGAGTACTCGTGCAGTCATTATGTCTTCTTTTTTCTTTCGTATTAGATATTTATTTACTTTAATTTTTAATTTTTGGATTGTGTATATAACAAATATTGATTGCAACTTGAAAATGCTGTGACTGCTAGCTGTAAAGCTACAAAATATGGAAACTGTGTGAATGTCTGAATACATTTGTAAGGCACTTGCACGCATACCACTTGGTAAACTGCTGGACTTAATGTTTCACACACTCTGGGATTAGGGATTAGAAACACTAAAATCTATTCAGGGATCTGATAAAACTAAAATTCATCACTTTTGATAAGTGACAGCTCACCTTATTTCATAATTAGCAGATTGTTCAGTCTCAGAATTGGGAAATACTGTAATCAGTAATGGGCAAGGCTAAACAGATATTGTGTAACTCAAGATAAACACCACACATACAGAACATTATTTGCTAGGGATAAGCAATATGAAATCACTTTTACACTTTTACAACTATTGCTCTTTGGCAATCACTACCTGTTGTATACAGATCGAACATCAATGATCGAACATTCTCTTCAATGAAGACATTTAAAATTCCTTTGAAACTCAAAATATTTTATTTGTTTTTTCTTTGATAATAATGACAAGCATGTTAGTCTCAAACATCATTTTTAGATTGTAATAAAAGCCACTAGGAACAGTTTTTGTGAAACTAATAAATTGTCGATGTGATTATGTGTTCCCCCCTGTTTTGTGCAGATTTATGTCAAATTAGCTTCTGGGCCATCCCATCATAATCCTAACCTTCACAATATTACTGTCCACAACAGACTGTGGTCAAATATAGCGAAACACTGGGCTGTCTGTAGTCTAGTCATGATCTCCTTCCCCTTCACCCTCTCCTTCATACACACACACATCCAGCCCCTGACGACCCTCTGACAGGTGGAAGAGGGAGTCCTTACCTGAGCAGGTGATCAGAGCCACTTTAGAGTCTGTGCACTGGGTATGATTCCAGGCTGAGGAGGGGCAGTGCCACAGCGTGGAGTCGTGAGGGCGGCATTTAAATTCATCAAGCCAGTGAGGAGCAGAGTCCCGTCTGGGGGCTGAATCGATGAAATGCCCACTCTTCCCACAGTTTAGCTCCTGACAGATTAGACTCACTGTGTCCTCACTCATCCTATTTGAGCACACATTGCCCCAGGTGCGACCAGGTGCCAGTCGCAGCTCCTTGAACTCTGGGGACACACAAGTGGACAGACTGAGAGAACCCTGCTCTGAACTGATACAGACTTTCTAGATTAAACACCTCAGATAGAAACAGTGTGTCTGCTAACTACTGTGACATTAGATTATCATGATCTTTTTTCCCCAAATCATATTAATGTAATAGAATGGAATGTTGTTTTTCAATAAAAAACAATGCAATGGTGACATTTTTTTTAAATTAGTGCCAACATCAGTTTGTAAATTTTCTGTAAATTACAATCTAAATTGAGAATCTTTTGATTATTATGTTAAGACTTGCATCATCCAGGTAGATGCTGTACATTGGTGATGGTGGAGGGGAGTCCCCATTACCCGTAAAGCGCTTTGAGTGGAGTGTCCAGAAAAACGCTATGTAATTGTAACCTGTAAGCAATTATTATTATTAATTTTTATTAAGCACCCTATTAGAATTACAATACTATTTGTTTTCACAGTACTGTCCCTGTTCTTTTCTTGAACTGGGGATACTGTACTTGCTCCTGGCAGTGAACAAGCTGTTGTATGAACACAGTCCTGGTGTGACTGGAGACCTGTACCTGAACACACCACTCCCACGTCCTCCTTGTGTCCACAGTCATGCCGTCCCCACCCTGCTGAGGGACACTCCCACAGAGATGACTCGTTCCCCAGACAGCCCACCTCGTCCAGCCAGATGGGTCCAGTTCCCTGGCTGAAGAAGGCCGGCACTGGGGCACTGAGGGCCGTCCCACACTGGTGCTGCCTGCACACCACGTGAGAGTCTGCCAGGTCCCAGGAGTCATCGCAGACTGTCCCCCAGGATCCATTGTGATAAACCTCTAGCCTCCCAGCACAGTCACTTCCTCCTCCAACTAGCCTGAGGGAGTGCTGGTCTAGGAGCAGAGAGTCAGAGGTCAGTGCAGTAGATCTAAGAGATCACTATGACCTCTAGTGGGAATTAATTTGCTGAACATCACCTAAGGGGCACCAGATGCAGTGCAAGTAGCTTTTACGTCCTGCTGTCTCACAGAACCTGACTGCGTGTGTTAGAGAGATTGAGTGGGACAGTGTTGAAAACCTCCACACACACCTGCTGCCTCACACAACTACAGTCTGAGATGAGTAACAGAGATGCCAACACACACTGAGAGCCCTGGAGATACAGAACAAGGACCAGTTCATACCTGGTGTTACTGAGGAAGGAACAGAGGAAGATGGGATATCTATCAAACACACAGAGAGAGAAAGCGGAGTGTGAGCTGTGTGTGAGAGGAGCAATTTAACACCAGCGATGAAACTACAATTAAAACAGCACTGACTAATGACAAAATCATTCTCACTTTACCATTTCCAAGTGAATCGTTGCTACTTTTGGATTCTGTAAAAGAGAAGGAAGGAGCTCATTAATGTCCACAGGATTGATCTTTCACCAGTGGAGTGTCAGTTGTGTGTGTGTCACAAAAATAACTTCTATTAACCTTGAGCTCCGGATTCTCACTTTCTCTGTTGTGCAGTACCCTCCTTACGTACGCTCTGGGTTAATTAATGGATTAATTGCAGATATCAGGCAATCACATTTAATATTATATATATATAATTTAATTACAGTATATTGAGTTCCAGGATATTCTTTCATCGGTGATCTGAATAACAAATATACATGTGATTTTTAATGTAATTTTAGTGAAAATACACTGAAATGCATTAACAAATAACATTTGGGCATCTGGCTGTATGTAACAGAGCAGTTATTTGGTCAATCGTGAAGACAGTGTGCTGCTGTGTGTAAACACATGATTTTTAAACACATGATACTCACCAGAGCAGATGACCCCTGCATCCTGTCCATGAGAGCACCCTGCTCTGCCCCATGAAGAGACAGCGCAGTGTGAGAGACTGCTCTCATTGCTCCGGCACTCAAGCACATCAGCCCATACTGGTCCACTGCCCTGTCCAAACCAGGCCTGTCCTGGAGCTGCTACAGCCTCCCCACAGCCCAGCTGCTGGCAGAGAACACTGGCATCTCTCAGGTCCCAGTATTGGTCACACACTGTCCCCCAGTCCCTGAAGAGCCACTGTAACTCCACTCGGCCAGAGCAGGAGTCAGAGCCGTTCATCAGCCTGAACTCTGTGTATCCTGCAGATAGGACAGGGGAGAGAGAGCAGACACAGTGTCATAACACAACAATATCCTGCAACATCTAGCAGTTATCCTCAACTCACCTTCAAGTATACAGTAAACCCTCAACATAATACCACAGATGAATGGAACTTTAGAGCTCTTCACTGATTAAATCCACAGTACTGACTCAGACAGAGTTATACTAACACTGATGAATGAGGCTTATTCAACTCTTTACTAATTAAAAAGCTGTGTGAATTCAAGGGCAGAACAGAGCAGGTCTAAGTTATATTTGTTATTTCTGTTTTTCTTTTAGAGAACAAATCTAAACCGTTTTACATATAATTACCATTAGTCAGCCTTAATTTTACACTTCAAGAAAAAAAACTGGATGAGACACTCAGAGCCACTGTATCAAAAGACACAGGGCTGCTGCCCCTGCTGTATTGGCATTGAGTCAAGGGAGAGGTTATAGAGCAAAGATTACTGGAAAGGACATGCTTCAGATTTATGTTGCAGTGAGCAGGTGACTGGCAGGAGTTGAGTGTTGTCTGTCTTTCCTAAACTTCTCTTATTTCAATTAGGAACTACATTAAAAAAATAAAAGGAATCAATTATCCTGCTCTTACCAAAACATACCAGTCCCACGTTGTTCTCAAGAGGGCAGTTCTGTGATTTTGTGGATGACTTTGGACAGGAGAAAATCTGAGATTCGTTGCCCTGGCACTGGAATTCCTCTGTCCAGACCTGTCCCTCCCCCTTCCCGAAATGAGCCCCCTTCAGCACCTGTGAGGGAATCCCACAGCCCAGTTGTCGACAGACAACTTCTGCGTCCTGCCAGTCAAAGTCAGAGTCACACACTGAGCCCCAGGTCTCTCCGTGCTGCACTTCCACTCTTCCAGAGCAGAGATTACTGCCTCCAACCAGTCTGACCCCTCGATGAGCTGGAATATCAGAACAATAACAGAGATCACTGTCCCTGACCAGTATGATCCCTTACACACACTCTAGAAAAGACCAGGACTGTCACAGCCTGGCACTACTGGAGCAGGACTGTCTGACCTGGACATTAACAGACACTCTGGACAAGACCAGGACTGTCACAGCCTGGCACTGCTGGAGCAGTACTGACTGACCTGGGCACTGACAGACAATGTGGACATGACCGGGAATGTGTTTCTTCACATGAAAGCAGATCTCAGTGAAAGACTCACAGTAATTTAACTCAGCGCTATTTACACACACCTGGGTCTAGCAGCCAGCTCCTGGCTATAGTGCATTGCAAGAAAATTCAGGAACATCGGATCTCCATAGAGGCCTTTAAAGGATCTTTAAGTGCCAATCTTTAAACATTAATTCCTCATCATGAGTACGTTCAACCCAACCTATTTTCCAATTTGACAGAGGAGGTAAGAGGTTAGACGTAAAATCTTCAATAGAAAAATAATTGAACAACTGGACTGAGCCAACAGAACATGATCTTGTTCATTTCTATTTATATACAATTCAGTATTGAGAGCTCATTGCACAAATCAATTCTGTGCTCATTTGTATCAGACTGACAGTTACTCAACTACCAAGAGTCTGCCCCTGGGCCAGCTGATACAGCACCTGAACACACAACACACTGCAGCACCAAGCTCTAAAACACCGAGTCCAAAATATCATGAAAACACATTAAAACACACCTTAAACTGACCAGATCACTGACATTGACACTGAAAAACCATTAAAACACACCTGATATTGACCAGATCCACTGACACCTGGAGAGAAGGCAAATCACCCCACAGCACACCAGAACCCCAGCATACTCTTGCCTCTCCAGTATTAAAACAGTAAGGGCAGACAGAGAACTAAATATAGACTCACTGACCACACTCTGGCTGTTTAAACTGACCGACACCCAATGTCCAGGGCAGACAAGGTGAACTACAGGCTCAGAATGACAGACAGAGACACTTCCAGTTATCCTGCTGTACAAACACATGTATGAGAAAGGAGAGTTTTCCCAAACTGAAGAGTCATGTGCTGAATTTACACTTTGTCCTTCATATAGTTATAGAATATAATTATCAGTAAATTATATCTTATGTAAGACATATATGTATTGCTTATATTTATAAATACTATATGATTTGTGTTTTATAGGATTTATTTTTATGTTTATTAAAAATATTCCTTGCTAATAGTAGACAGTAAGAGAGCGGGAGGAATAACTGTAGGGAAAAAGTAAGTGAGAGGTGATTGATAATTTATATGGTTTGGATTTATAAATAAAGGCACACAGTGACAGTGTGGAGTGTTCTCAATGAGCAGGTCTCAGCAGGACAGGAGCAGTGGGAATGGGAGGATGGACAGATGGATCATGATGATGGACTCTAGATCAGTGAAGGAGTTTTAATTGTCCTCAGTGCTGGAGACAGTCTGTGTCTCCTACCTGAACAGATCACTCCAGCATCAGAGTCATGGGAAGCACCATAGTGTTTCACTTCAGTGGTTCTGCAGTGCCTCAGCGCAGACTCTGAACCTCTGCAGGAGACCAAGCCCAGCAGGACTGATCCAGACCCTGGTCCGAAGTGAGATCCTCCTGGTGCTGAAATAGCAGATCCACAACCTAGCTGTCTGCACACCACTGTAGCATCATCCAGATCCCAGATAATACTGCGAACTACCCCCCACTCTCCTTTATAATGAATCTCCACTGTCCCCTCACAGGGACTGGCACCATTAACCAGCCTCACATCAGCACTGCCTGTGGAGAGAGTGAAAAATACCATGTGTACAGGATATTTTGTATATTTATACTGCACATACTCAAAATATGTCAGACATTAAAATTTTCTTTAACCTGTTTGACTGGATTGCTAGTCCATCTTCGTGTGAACTAAAAACTAGGGACACACAGAAGGTGGAACACAGAAAGTCTAATATCATTTCAGACTCACAATATGTGTGAGATAGTAGATAATCTTCTAGCACAGTGACTATAGGAGGGGAGAGATTCTGGAGAGTCTAGCAGCACAGTGACTGTGTCACATAACACCAGGCTACGGGAGGTAGGACCCTGTGCGTGGCAATTCAGGTATCTGTGGTTCAGTGCTGAAATGAGGGATGAAGACATGGTCTTGGGCAAAAGCTAGGAGGTCAAAAAGCCTGGAAGGTTCCGAGAACCAAAGGTACAAAAACAGGAGGTGAAGTCATAGTCGAGGACAAAAGGGTCAAAAGCCAGGAAGGTTCCGGGAAGAATTGCCGGGAGAGTAGAAATCACAAGACTAGGACTGGGAATATACAAGTACGGAGCTCAGGGAGGAGACCTCAATCGTGAGCGAGGAAAAGAAGACAAGTGAGGGTTTAAGTAGTGCTGAGTTAATTGGTGCGTGGGCGTTTAGGGAGAGTAGAGGTCGTGAAAATGTGGGAGCGCTTGCATGCCTGCGTGCGATTCGTGACAGACTGTGTGTGAGATACTGGAGAGTCAAGCAGCACAGTGACCGTGTGTGAGATACTGGAGAGTCTACCAGCACTCTAACTGTGTGTAAGATACAAGCAGAATAATGACTGTGTGTGAGATACTGGAGAGTAAACAGCTTTATGATATGAGTAGTATCAGGGTCAGGTTAGAGATTTAAACACTAACAAGTCACCTTAGTCTGAATAGTGTGCTTTGAATATGAGAGATTCTCAGTAGTAATTCATCTTCAGTGTGCAATATGTAATATTGCTTCCATTATACATCAAAACACATTAACAGGCTTTTTACAGTTATACAGTATTTTCTCTGAAAATATTAAATATATCAATACTTTGCTTTTAGCTTTTACCTGCCAGGATCTTAATACTAAGTTCATACACTGCACATTCCTTACGTACAAATTGTGTTTATTTTTTTCTGCTTATCCACTGTGTTTTGAAGTTGTTTCTGAGACATTCTGATAAGTAATTATAAATTGAAGCCCTAGAAAATTTAGTAGGATAACATTATAAACCCTTTAGTAAAAGCAATTGTAAAGTTGTGCTGAGTTGTGCTATTTGCCTTCCAAATTACACAACAAGTCAGATGTTTTCTTGATATGTGTTAAATTAATGTGATTCTTATGATTTCAAACTAAATTAATTGTGATTCAGTATATTATATGAAAAATAATATTTAGACTCCTAATAGTCTAAATTTATTATTTTGTAGAATAGGTTTGTTGACTGGGTTTTGGAAGAAGGAGGGTCTTTATAGGAGATGTTTAGGGTTTGAGGTGAAATATGTCAGCTGAAGTTGGAGTGAGAACTGTGATTCTCACTGAAGAGAGGAAAGGATGCCAAAGAAGTCAGCCTGAGACAATCTCTCCAGGAAAGTGTTTACAGAAGGACCTGTGTGTCTCGGTAGAGAAAGTGAATTGTTTAATTCTGCCCACGTTTATTTTCACTTTTGTCTGTCTACTCAGCCTGCTTTACTCAGACATCTTGGCTTCAGTCTCCTTCTACCAGGTCAGTGCAGCAGGCATCAAAATATATGTATTTAGTTAAACTAATAAAAAAAGATCAAGTAGACCAAATGACTCCTACCTGAGCAAAGCAGGGACACTTCCTGTCCATCACTACAGTTGACTGTCTGTGGAGAACTGCAGTTCACCAGATGAGTCTCATCCCCAGAGCACTGAATACCTGTCAGACACACAGCACTGTCACTGTCCCATACAGAGAGGAGTTATAGACTTGTACTGCAGAGCACGGAATACCTGTCAGACACACAGCACTGTCACTGTCCCATACAGAGAGGAGTTATAGACTTGTACTACAGAGCACTGAATACCTGTCAGACACACAGCACTGTCGCCTGTCCCATACACAGAGGGGAAATACATTTCCACTACAGATCCACAGCCCAGCTGTCTGCAGACCACAGAGGCCTCTCTGTAGCCCCAGGAGTGCTGGAGGAGTCTCCCCCAGGTGCTGTTGTAGTGAACCTCCACCCGGCCATCACAATGACTCCCTCCTCCTGACAGCCGGACTCCACCATCTAGAGCTGTCAGGGATGAATCTAAAAAAACAATAATCATGAGTATTTTCAGACACAGATCAGTAAAGCAAAACAAACTCATAGTGGGGTTATCAGGTATTTTATTTGGTAAAATTAACTTGTTACCCCACAGCTTATTATGTCCGAACATAGTGTTTTAAAAATAGTCATAATATTTTTTTAATATTCTTGCTTCAGACGTTTGCTAGGGTGTGAAATTCTAATATAACACTTACTCTCTCTTCTAATAATGTAATTATTACATATAATAATATATAAATATTCACTGGCTGATGACAACTGTGCACATCTTTTCTTTTCACCCTCCTTCACCTGGAATTAGCAGCTGAGTAGTGTCCTATAGAACAGCATGAATGTGGGTAATGGAAGCTAAATAGAAAGCAGGTGTGGATGGATAACGTGGATGAATCTTGGGAACACTGTTGTGCTGGAGCTCTGTGGAGATGAGAGAGGATTATGGGAACAGAGGCCAGAGAGAAAGGTGATCATGGTTGTGCTGTGGACTGTGGGAAAGACAGCTGGGTGAGAGGTGGCAACTAATGTGCTGGAGCTCTTTGGAGGTTAGGCCAGTTTGAAAAGTGAGAAATATTTAGTGATTTAGATTGCTTTTACTGGCATTTTGAACAGTTGGTCTGATATGGCTGACTTGGAGACCAAGACCATGTAAATGGATTTGGTTGCTTCATGAGCAAATGGCAGAAATTTGGATTTGACATCCTACTGATCTGTTATTTAAAGCTTTCTTAATTCTGAAAAAGTGAATATGCATTGATTCTTACTAGAACAAATGACTCCAGCATCCTGCCCATGAGAGCAAGCAGCTCTGCCCCATGAAGAGACAGCACACCAGGAGAGATGAGTCTCATTGCCCCAGCACTCAAACACATCAACCCCTCTTGATCCACTGCCCTGTCCGAACCAGGCCTTTCCTGGAACTGCTACAGTTTCCCCACAGCCCAGCTGCTGGCAGAGAACACTGGCGTCTCTCAGGTCCCAGTACTGGTAACACACTGTCCTGTATTCACCGCGGTACTGCAGCTCCACCCGGCCAGAACAGGAGTCAGGGCCACCCATCAGCCTGTAGCCACTGTATTCTGCAGACAGGACAGGAGCCATAGAGCATTAATACCACTCTAGACTTTATACAAAAGACAGGGGAGTCAGGAGCTGTACAGTATGAAATGTTATAAAGGTTGATTTTACAGGGGGTAGATTGTACAACAAACGTCTCATACATATGCATAATTATTGAATATTTAACTTCAAAACACAAGACCAATTATCTATCACACTGTGAGAAATAAAAATGAATCATGAAAAGTGGAAATCACATGACCACAAGACCACTGCCTGCTGCAGCTCACTGACTGATCCAAAGAAATTAGTTTTGGGGCTCAATATACAGTGCTCTGAAATGCAAAATACAAGCATATTAAACCTATGCAAATTAAAATGTTTAAAAAGTGATGAAATACTTTCTAAAATGCAAGGACATGCAAACAAAAAATTAGGACTTTAGACCATTTTTTCCTTAGATATTTAATTAAACTAGATGATGACACAGCAGAAAACACAATGCTCTCAAGGATTAGTGGGAAAGCTATGAGGAAGAAAACTAATTAGCCCACACTGCTCAGAATGTGATATTGAAGAGTTTATACAGCTGGGGATCAGTACAAACAGCAGTGCTCTCACCTGTACAGACCAGGCTGATGTCACTGTTGTGAGTGCAGCTCTGGTGCTCTCTGGTTGAGGTGGGACAGTCGTGGATTCTGGTCTCATTTCCCCGACACTGGATCTCCTCTGTCCTGATCAGCCCCTGCCCCACTCCGAAATGAGCCCCTCTCAGCAACTCTGCTGGAAATCCGCAGTCTAGTTCACGACAGACCACCTCCGCATCCTTCATGTCAAAGTCGGCCTCACAGATTATACTCCAGGATTTCCCTCGCAGAACCTCAACTCTGCCAGAGCAGAGACTCCTGCCTCCTATTAACCGCACTCCTGACATGTCACAAAACATTTGTACGCATTTTAACAGTATTAGAGCACATTAACAGTGTGTATAATACAGTATGTCAGTAAGTAAAATAAAATCAGATAAATTATATTCTTTAGATTACCTGTATGAAATAATTGTAATCTTCAATTTAAAATATCTTAAAATCATAATTTGCATTTAATCTAAACGTTTCTGAAGTATTAATATGCTCGGACACGTTAGGAAAAAAAGGAAAAATGAGAAACTCAGTTTCGAACTTAATGTAAAGGGGGCAATAATACAGCAGGGAGGAGGTGCCGAAGGACGGTGAGAAAATCACACTGCACTGAGGCCTTAAAAGAGAATAAAGGAGGACTGACATCTAGACAGTCAGCAGAAGCAGCTCCTGGAGTCTCAACAACAGTCAGAGAAACTGAAGCCTCATGAACATTTACGAATCATTTAAACTACATCACTCATAGAGCCCAGAGAACAGTACTGTCACAGCCTGGCATTGCTGGAGCAGGACTGTCTGACCTGGGCACTGACTGACACTTTGGACAACACCAGGACTGTCACAGCCTGGCACTGCTGGAGCAGGACTGTCTGACCTGGGCACTGACAGATACTCTGGACAAGAGCAGGATTGTCACAGCCTGGCACTGCTGGAGCAGGACTGTCTGACCTGGGCACTGACAGCTACTCTAGACAACACCAGGACTGTCACAGCCTGGCACTGCTGGAGCAGGACTGTCTGACCTGGCACTGAGAGACACTCTGGACAAGACCAGGACTGTTAGAGCCTGTCACTGCTGGAGCAGGACTGTCTGACCTGCGCACTGATTAAACAACAAACCTGAAATTATTGAATTACCCTAATGAGCCCAGAACTGTACTAGTTCATTTTTATTTATATCCAATGTTGTGCTGAGATCTCATCTCTCAATTAAATCTGAGCTCTTCTGATCTAGGCTGACAGAGACAGAGAGAGAGAATCAGCCCCTGGGCCAACTGCTACTGCTACTAGAGTGTTCTGTCTGTGCTTGTACCTCTGATCTCCACACAGGTAGAGAGACACAAAGTGACAGTGAGGAGTGTTATCACAGCTCTCAGCAGGACAAGAACAGTGGGAATGGGAGGATGGACTGATTGACCCTGATGATGGACTCTAGATCAGTGGAGGAGTTGTAATTGTACTCAGTGCTGGAGACTGGAGAGAGTTAGACTCCTGTCTGACATCTCACTCCAGCACCATCAACATTACTGAAACATCAGTCTTACCTACCTGAACATCTCACTCCAGCATCTCTAGTGTGAGCTAAATTATAGTGTTTCACATCTTGTTTTCCACAGCCTCTCAAAAAAGACTCTGACCCCCTACAGGACATCAAACTCAGCAGGACTGATCCAGACCCTGGTCCAAAGTGAGCTCCATTTGGTGCTGAAAAAGCAGATCCACAGCCCAGCTGTCTGCACACCACCGTAGCGTCATCCAAATCCCAGCTTAAGTCGTTAACTGTCCCCCACTCTCCATCATGATACACTTCCACTGTCCCCTGACAGGGACTGGCTCCATTCACTAGTCTCACATCAGAACTGCCTGGAGACAGAGAAAATAATATTTCCATGTCTGAAGGAAAAATTCTTTATATGTATATATACACATACTGAAAATATTTTAGTTACTTCAATTTTACTTGAAGTGCTTGATGGATTGATACTCCATTTCCTTGTGAACTAGAAACAGGGGACACGCAGAAAGTGAAACACAGAAAGCCTATTGTCCATTAAGTCAACTGCTATAAAACACAGAAAGTCCACTATCTGCCATTCAGATCCTTACTTTGTGTAAGATACTGGAGAGTCTACCAGCACAGTGAATGTGTGTGAGTTACCAGAGAGTCTACCAGCACAGTGACTGTGTGTGAGGTACTGGAGAGTCTAGCAGCACAGTGATTGTGTGTGAGATACTGGAGAGTCTAGCAGCACAGTGACTGTGTATGAGGTACTGGAGAGTAGAGCACCACAGTGATTGTGTGTAAGATACTGGAGAGTCTAGCAGCACAGTGATCGTGTGTGAGATACTGGAGAGTCTAGCAGCACAGTGATTGTGTGTAAGATACTGGATAGTCTAGCAGCACAGTGATTGTGTGTGAGATACTGGAGAGTCTAGCAGCACAGTGATTGTGTGTGAGTTACTGGAGAGTCTAGCAGCACAGTGACTGTGTGTGACTTACCGGAGAGTTTAACAGCACAGTGACTGTGTGTGAGATACTGGAGAGTCTAGCAGCACAGTGACTGTGTGTGACTTACCGGAGAGTTTAACAGCACAGTGACTGTGTGTGAGATACTGGAGAGTCTAGCAGTACAGTGACTGTGTGTGAGATACTGGAGAGTCTAGCAGCACAGTGATTGTGTGTGAAATACTGGAGAGTCTAGCAGCACAGTGATCGTGTGTGAGATACTGGAGAGTCTAGCAGCACAGTGATTGTGTGTGAAATACTGGAGAGTCTAGCAGCACATTGACTGTGTGTGACTTACTGGAGAGTCTAACAGCACAGTGACTGTGTGTGAGATACTGGAGAGTCTAGCAGCACAGTGATTGTGTGTGAAATACTGTAGAGTCTACCAGCACAGTGACTGTGTGTGAGGTACTGGAGAGTAGAGCAGCACAGTGACTGTGTGTGAGATACTGGAGAGTCTAGCAGCACAGTGACTGTGTGTGAGATACTGGAGAGTCTAACAGCACAGTGATTGTGTGTGAAATACTGTAGAGTCTAACAGCACAGTGATTGTGTGTGAGATACTGGAGAGTCTAGCAGCACAGTGATTGTGTGTAAGATACTGGAGAGTCTAGCAGCACAGTGATCGTGTGTGAGATACTGGAGAGTCTAGCAGCACAGTGATCGTGTGTGAAATACTGGAGAGTCTAGCAGCACAGTGATCGTGTGTGAGATACTGGAGAGTCTAGCAGCACAGTGATTGTGTGTGAAATACTGGAGAGTCTAGCAGCACATTGACTGTGTGTGACTTACTGGAGAGTCTAACAGCACAGTGACTGTGTGTGAGATACTGGAGAGTCTAGCAGCACAGTGATTGTGTGTGAAATACTGTAGAGTCTACCAGCACAGTGACTGTGTGTGAGGTACTGGAGAGTAGAGCAGCACAGTGACTGTGTGTGAGATACTGGAGAGTCTAGCAGCACAGTGACTGTGTGTGAGATACTGGAGAGTCTAACAGCACAGTGACTGTGTGTGAGATACTGGAGAGTCTAACAGCACAGTGATTGTGTGTGAGATACTGGAGAGTCTAGCAGCACAGTGATTGTGTGTAAGATACTGGAGAGTCTAGCAGCACAGTGATCGTGTGTGAGATACTGGAGAGTCTAGCAGCACAGTGATTGTGTGTGAGTTACCGGAGAGTCTAGCAGCACAGTGACTGTGTGTGACTTACCGGAGAGTTTAACAGCACAGTGACTGTGTGTGAGATACTGGAGAGTCTAGCAGCACAGTGACTGTGTGTGAGATACTGGAGAGTCTAAGCAGCACAGTGATTGTGTGTGAAATACTGGAGAGTCTAACAGCACAGTGACTGTGTGTGAGATACTGGAGAGTCTAACAGCACAGTGATTGTGTGTGAGATACTGGAGAGTCTAGCAGCACAGTGACTGTGTGTGACTTACCGGAGAGTCTAACAGCACAGTGACTGTGTGTGAGATACTGGAGAGTCTAGCAGCACAGTGACTGTGTGTGAGATACTGGAGAGTCTAGCAGCACAGTGACTGTGTGTGAGATACTGGAGAGTCTAGCAGCACAGTGACTGTGTGTGAGATACTGGAGAGTCTAGCAGCACAGTGACTGTGTGTGACTTACCGGAGAGTCTAGCAGCACAGTGACTGTGTGTGACTTACCGGAGAGTCTAGCAGCACAGTGACTGTGTGTGAGATACTGGAGAGTCTATCAGCACAGTGACTGTGTGTGAAATACTGTAGAGTCTACCAGCACAGTGACTGTGTGTGAGATACTGGAGAGTAGAGCAGCACAGTGACTGTGTGTGAGATACTGGAGAGTCTAACAGCACAGTGATTGTGTGTGAGATACTGGAGAGTCTAGCAGCACAGTGACTGTGTGTGAGATACTGGAGAGTCTAGCAGCACAGTGACTGTGTGTAAGATACTGGAGAGTCTAACAGCACAGTGACTGTGTATGAGATACTGGAGAGTCTAGCAGCACAGTGACTGTGTGTGAGATACTGGAGAGTCTAGCAGCACAGTGACTGTGTGTGAGATACTGGAGAGTCTAGCAGCACAGTGACTGTGTGTAAGATACTGGAGAGTCTAACAGCACAGTGACTGTGTATGAGATACTGGAGAGTCTAGCAGCACAGTGATTGTGTGTGAGATACTGGAGAGTCTAACAGCACAGTGACTGTGTATGAGATACTGGAGAGTCTAGCAGCACAGTGACTGTGTATGAGATACTGGAGAGTCTAGCAGCACAGTGACTGTGTGTAAGATACTGGAGAGTCTAACAGCACAGTGATTGTGTGTGAGATACTGGAGAGTCTAGCAGCACAGTGACTCTATGTGTGAGATACTGGAGATACAAGCAGCATAATGACTTCATAGCTATCCCCAAATTGCCTGTCTTTCCTCCAGCACCTTGATGATTCTTCAACGCTCTTTCGTTGACCTCCTTGGATTCAAATTAATCCACGTTGCCGACATTTCTTCTTCTCCTTTCCAGCCTTCCGCATTATGCTGCTTAAGAGTCATGGTGTAACGAAGCATAGATCAGGACCCTTTGCAGATGGAAGAATCCGGAAGGGAGTGAAACATACACGGGGAGATGACGATGAGGAACTGAGCAGGTTGACGAACACCCTCAAGTGCAAGGAGTGGACTACTACTGCTGATCCTTGTTTGTTAAGGTGGTTCTTTATTTTATGCTACAAAATGATTCTCTACTTTCTTCCAAGTTCATACACCCATCTGTATTCCCACCCTGGAACATTCCCTTCATTATCTTCTCTCCCCTCTCTTTAATTACTTTCTTGATGGCCTCTGAATTTTTTTTTTTGTGCCTGTCTTCAATTCCATCATTTTGTCCAGTCTTCCTCCTCTATTGCTGAGCCTGAGATGACTGCCGTCTTGATTCAAGCTGAGCTGTGAAAGGCTTTCTCTTTGGCCTCTCCTAGAGCATCCTTTTCCTCATACTTGATCAACCCTTTTTGTATCGCTACTTTTAAACTTCCTGGTAGAAAAGTCTTATCGCTTTAGATATGCTTAAATCTCTCCCTCCACTTTTGTTTTCAGATTTTGAAATGTATCAATAAATACAACTTGCTATCCTAGTTGGGGCTTTGCAATTATGATATCCACAATATACCTCAAAGCAAATTTTCTCAACTTCTCGCTTCTGTCAGCCTCTCTCAATGTCCAAGTTATCAACTGACGCTCAGAAGGATATTAGAATGTGGATATTTTTCCCCCACTGGAACTGACACTTTGTTTTGCAAGAACTGGTGTCCCACTCTGCACTACCTGTCCTTGAATTGATGCTTCTCTTCTCAGTCTAATAGTAATATTCAATGCTCAATGGTTTTTCTAATTTCCGACCTCTCATACCCAGGAGCTCTTTCCCCATGCATGATCATCCGCCCTTCTGGAACTCTACCCTATTGTTGCCACCCATGTCTGGGGACACCAGAGGATGGGGGGAAGAAAAAGAAATATAACATTCTTATTTCATGCTGATAACAAATCCACCATTTTCATTACCGATAAAGGAAGATCTTCTTCCCCCCAATTTCAAGCTTTTTGCTCCTCATTTGCGCTGCCAGATTCTTGAAGATAAATATGTCAATTGTGTTTTTCTAGGTAGAACTTGCTATTGCTCTAAGTCCTGGGACTAATGTCTTCACAGGTTTAACTCTGGGCAAATTTATTCTGGCTTTCTATTTTCAGGGATGTCATCTGTTCTTCCACACTTCTGGGTGCCAGAAGTGGACAACTACTGCTGATATTTGTTTAAGTTCTTTGTTTATGCCCAATTAATTTTTTAAGTCTAAATGGATTTTTAATTTAACCATTGTTCCTGTTCTAATTACAAGCCTCCTTCGACATCTCACCCAGTTTTCTGTTACCCATACTTTGTATCTGGCAAGGAACACCTCCCTGGCCTTTCCAAAGCTGTAGCCAATGCTCTTTCTAGTTCACAGTTACCTAAGCTCTTCTTGCTGATGTCCATTAAAGCTCTCTTCCTCTTCAAGTTCCCGAGTTCCACAATCTTCCACCAGCCGCCTTCATCTCCATTTTAACCTCGCTATTCTCAATGTTTTTTTCCAAGTGCTACAAGATCTTACCTCTGGGATTCAGTTCCACCTCAGGCTTCAGTCTTTTCAATGTCCTCACGGTCTTATATTGCAGCACTCCATCACACAGTTCGTGGAATCCAGAGACATGACCTCCAATAGCATCTTCTAGGAAGCCTACTGTACCTCCTCCAACATCCTCTGAAACGTACCCCCTTCTAGGATGCGTCTAACTGCTGTAGATTCAAAGAGCCGCAGAATTCACCAGTTTCTCCATATTCTGTTTTCAAGAATCACATGTTTAACCCTGTGACCTGTCTCATATCCCAGACTTTAACTTTCTTTTCTATGCTCTTCCAACCCAATCCAGTTCACTGTGGATCCTTCAGTAATCTGAATTGAAGCTGCCACCTACACTGCCCGAGCTAACTCGGATATTCAATTAAGACACTCAGCTGTCCATCCTCCTCTGTAGTGGACCTTTACAATCTCTCAGGCATTTCAGCTACTCATTATCCCGGAGTGGATGCGTTAGTTTGCCCGGAATGGGGGCGTCTGTTCCTCCGGGGCCACCAGAGGTTTTCCCTTGAATTGGCACCAAGGGTTTTTTCCTCTCCACTGTGCGGTCAGGCTCACACGTAGCCTCTACGCATTTCTTTCCTGTTCTTTTCTCTTGCTTCTTTATTTTCTTATGCTTTGGCACACACTTTGTTTGTCCTCACAGGTGTTGGGAGAGAAAATGTTGGGCTGGGGCTCCATCTCTGGGGGGTAAGTGAAGCTCACTTCCCTGACCTCAGGATGGCAGTACCACCTTGACCCTTTCTGGGGAGGTTCTCAAAAAGTGAGCCAGAGGGGACCCCAGCCACATTATTCTCTGTCCCCTGAGGGCTTATCCCAATTGCAGGGCGCCGCCTCAAATCCGACTCTCAGCAAGTCAGGGGACTTCTTTTGTTTCCTTCTCAAGCAGCTTTCCCTTCATTCTCAACCCCTCAGCCAGCACCTTTCAATATGTTTCCTCAAGTCGGGACTTCTTTCTCTTCCCCTCTTAAGGGATTAGTTCCCAGTGACAAAGCAGCGCCTCTCATGCAACTCAAGGGGCTATCCCCTCTTTTCTATCCCCTGAGAGCAGAGCCTGGTTGCAAGGCATTGCCTCTCAAAGAGTCAGGGGAGTCATCCTTCCCTGAGGGCCTAGCTCCCAGTCGTGAGGCAGCGCTTCTCTGCAAACTCTCCGCGAGTCATGGGTGTTTGTTTTCATGCTTCGGAGGCTGCCGTCAGCCAATCCACCTGGGTTCCCCACTGCGGTCCGGGTGCTACTTTTCTCTACTTTACCAACCCCTGCGTCTCCTCTTGAAGTAATTATATATTAAAGCCCTAGAAAAATTGGTAGGATAACAAACCCTTTAGTAAAAGCAATTGTAAAGTTGTGCTGATGTAACTATTTACCTTCCAAATTGCACAACAAGTCAGGTGTTTTTTTTATATGTGTTAAATTGTTGTGATTCTTATGATTTTAATCTAAATTAGTTATTTAGTATGTTGTGTGAAAAAAGTCTCCTAAGAGTTTAAATTTGTTATTATGTAGAACAGGTTTGTTGACTGGGTTTTGGAAAGAAGGAGGGTCTTTATAGGAGATGTTTAGGGGTGAGGTGATTTTTTACCATTTGAAATTATTTTTAAAAAAAGAGCAAGATGTCAGCTGAAATTGGAGGGAGAACTGTTGTGAGGAAGCCCAAATGTGGAGATATGGATCCTGTGCAGCCGCAGGAGTAGCCAGTAGACAAGGCAACAAACTATCTGAATCGAGAGGCAAGTTCGTGGTCAATGGAAGTAGGGTCAAAATCCAAAACAGACACCAGAGGCAAACAATCCAAGAAGAGAGGCGAGATCGTGGTCGGAGGGAGAAAGGTAGGTTGAAATTCAGGACAAACACAGGAGGCAAACAATCCAAATTGTGAGATGAGGTATGAAGTCAAATGGCAAAAGGGGAAGTCCAAAATCCAGAGTGTCACAAGGTAAGGGTACACCAAGTAGAGCTCTAAGGGAGATACCGAGCAGCAGGAAGCAGGTTATGATGGTATAAAGCATGTGCAGGTTGGTTAACATGTGCGGTGGCAATTGCTGTTATTAACCCGCTGCTGGTGGTGATTAGTTTGCTTATGGGTTGATCTCCGCTGGCTGGCAGTCATGACAACTGTGATTCTCACTAAAGAGAGGAAAGGATGTCAAATAAGTCAACCTGAGACAATCTCTCCAGGAAAGTTTTTACAGAAGGACCTGTGTGTTTCGGTAGAGAATGTGAATTGTTTAATTCTGCCCACGTTTATTTTCACTTTTGTCTGTCTGCTCAGCCTGCTTTACTCAGAGCTCTTGGCTCCAGTATCCTTCTACCAGGTCAGTGCAACAGGTATCAAAATATATGTATTTAGTTAAACTAATAAAAAAAGATCAAATAGACCAAATGGCTCCTACCTGAGCAAAGCAGGGACACTTCCTGTCCATCACTACAGTTGACTGTCTGTGGAGAACTGCAGTTCACCAGATGAGTCTCATCCCCAGAGCACTGAATACCTGTCAGACACACAGCACTGTCACTGTCCCATACAGAGAGGAGATTTAGACTTGTAATACAGAGCACTGAATACCTGGCAGACACACAGCACTGTCACTGTCCCATACAGAGAGGAGTTATAGACTTGTACTGCAGAGCACTGAATACCTGTCAGACACAGTGCACTGTCACTGTCCCATACAGAGAGGAGTTATAGACTTGTAATACAGAGCACTGAATACCTGGCAGACACACAGTGTCATGTCCACCAGCAACTGCATTATATCTCGCAAACGACCTCTCGCTAATCAGGTCATAGCTATGGGTAATTCCATCAAGCCCAAGCTGATCAGTTAACCAACAATGACACCACACTAATGACCGCAACCTCAGCTGCTGGGATATTCTTACTCTCACTACCTTCAGGTCTGTGCTCGGTACTAGACTCTTTTCTAGGAGCTCCTACCCCGCCGTTCTTTACTGAGAAATACTCTTTCTGACTGAACCTCTGGCCTTCGATACTCAACCTTCGTCCCTTGACTTCGACTACAGCCAAGCATCTAGGGTAAGTAGCCATCGATCTCCTTCCCCTTTTACCCCTCTCTCCGACCCTCCGAAACTCTCAGAATAACACACAGCATTCTTCCTCTAACTCGTGGACACATCATTCGTAACACACAGCAGTGTTACCGTGTCCCATACAGAGAGGAGTGATACACTTGTATTACAGAACACTGAATACCTGTCACACACACAGCACCATCGCCTGTCTCATACACAGAGGAGTTGTATATTTGCACCACTGAGCCACAGCCCAGCTGTCTGCAGACCACAGAGGCCTCTCTGTAGCCCCAGGAGTGCTGGAGGAGTCTCCCCCAGGTGCTGTTGTAGTAAATCTCCACCCTGCCATCACAGTGACTCTCTCCTCCTGACAGCCGGACTCCACCGTCTAGAGCTGACAAGGATGAATCTATAAAAATCAATAATCATGTTTATTTTCAGTCGCACATCAGTAAAATAAAACAAACCCGTAGAGGGATTATCATAAATATTTTTTTGGTAAAATTAACTTGATACACCAGTTTATCGTGTCTGAACATAGTGTTTTAAAAATAGTCATCATAATTTTTTTAAATAATCTTGCTTAAGAAGTTTGCTAGGGTGTGAAATTCTAACATCACACTTACTCCGTCTTCTAATACTATACTCTCTTCTAATACCATAATTATTACATATAAGAATATATAAATATTGACTGTCTGACAACAACTGTGAACATCTTTTCTTTTGATTTTTCTTCAAGATATTGAAGTGCTTGTACTGGTGAGGATCAATACAGACAGCAGTGCTCTCACCTGTACAGACCAGGATGGTGTCATTGCTGTGAGAGCAGCTCATAGTGAGATATCGAAGTGTTTATACAGCTGGGAATCAGTACAGACAGCAGTGCTCTCACCTGTACAGACCAGGCTGATGTCACTGCCGTGAGTGCAGCTCTGGTGCTCCCTGTTTGAGGTGGGACAGTCGTGGATTCTGGTCTCATTTCCCCGACACTGGATCTCCTCTGTCCTGATCAGCCCCTGTCCCTCTCCGAAATGAGCCCCTCTCAGCAGCTGTGCTGGAAATCCACAGTCTAGTTCACGACAGACCACCTCCGCATCCTTCATGTCAAAGTCGGCCTCACAGATCGTACTCCAGGACGTCCCTCGCAAAACCTCGACTCTGCCAGAGCAGAGATTCCTGCCTCCTATTAACCGCACTCCTGACATGTAAAAAAACATTTGTACACATTTTAACAGTATTAGAGCACATTAACAGTGTGTATAATACAGTATGTCAAAGTAAAATAAAATCAGATAAATTATATTCTTTAGATTACCTGTATTTAAAAATTGTAATCCTCAATTTAAAATATCTTAAAATCATAATTTGCATTTAATCTAAAGTATTAATATGCTCGGTCACGTTAGGAAAAAAAGGAAAAATTAGAAACTCAGTTTCGAATTTAATGTAAAGGGGGCAATAATACAGCAGGGAGGAGGTGCCGAAGGACGGTGAGAAAATCACACTGCACTGAGGCCTTAAAAGAGAATGAAGCAGGACTGACATCTAGACAGCCAGCAGGAGCAGCTCCTGGAGTCTCAACAACAATCAGAGAAACTGAAGCCTCATGAACATTTATGAATCATTTAAACTACATCACTCATAGAGCCCAGAGAACAGTACTGTCACAGCCTGGCACTGCTGGAGCAGGACTGTCTGACCTGGCACTAAAAGACACTCTGTACTGTACAAGACCAGGGATGTCCTTCCAGCACCAGCTGCACATACCAGGGTCTAGCAGTCATCTCCTGGCTACAGAGCGTTGCAAGAATATGTAGGAACCTCATGTAAGAATTTCAGGGTAGTGGTTTTGCCTCCCATGTGGGGTGCCAAGGGCGCAAGTCTAACAGCCTTGTCCCGTTAAAACTGATGTCACGAAACAACAACAGGAAAACGTTGCAGCCCCATTTGCCAGCAGTGACATGCAAAAGTGACCCAACAACAACATAATAATCATTTATTATTTTCACATTATTCATTCTTAATGATAGATGGTAGTAATAAGAGGGAGCATTAACACTGGCAAATAAGACAATGAGAAGGCTTGGAAAATTTACATGGTTTTGTGGTCAGACTGGATTTTTACCAAATTCCAAAAGTCACTACTCTGAAACCCATGACAAACTGATCGAGAGTTCAGGATTCTGATTTGTCCAGTTCAGGTTGAATAGTCACAAAGTTTTATGATATTGTGCTTCAGCCTATTTAGCAGGTGGACTGTAAAACTGTCTCCTCTCTCCTGACAGACAGCAGAGAGGAGGGGTTTGTCCTGCTGTTGCTCTCAGTGTAATGGATGTTGGAAGGGCAAGCCATGAAATGGCAGGAGAGCAAAAAAGACCCTATCCGGAGCGGAAAAACGGGGATTAACTCAGGAGGTCAGACGATGTCTGGTAGAAATCTATGCCCACAGGCCGCAGAGGAGAGGACCAGGTGCTAGGTGGGTCTCAAGACATCCAAACCCTCAGTGCTGAGCAAGGAGCAGAGCAGACACAGGAAGTAAATAGGCTACACAATAAGACACACCTGAAAGACATGAATAATCACAGGGATCTAGGAACAAGACAGAAGAGCAGCACCCTCTAGGTGTACAGGGCATGACACTCAGACAGGGTCTCTTGACTGCGTTTGTACCTCTGATCTCCCCACAGGTAGAGAGACACATACAGCTGTTACAGTGAGGAGTGTTGTCACAGCTCTCAACTGTGGAAATGAGAGGATGGACTGATGGATCATGATGATAAACTATAGATCAGTGTCTCCTACCTGAACACCTCACTCCAGCATCAAAGGCATGAGAAAGGCTATACTGTTTAATTTCTTGTTTTTCACAGTCCCTCAGTGCAGACTCTGACCCCTTGCAAAGGACCCAGCTCAGCAGAATTGATCCAGACCCTGGTCCAAAGTGAGCTCCTCCTGGTGCGGAAACCGCAGATCCACAGCCCAGCTGTCTGCACACCACTGCAGCATCATCCAGATCCCAGTGTTGGTCAGATACTGTCCCCCACTCTCCATCATGATACACTTCCACTGTCCCCTCACAGGGGCTGGCACCCTTCACCAGCCTCACATCAGAACTGCCTGGAGACAGAGAAAATAATATTACCATGTTTGGAGGAAAAATTCTATATATCTACATATACATATTGAAAATATTTCTGATAGTTTAGTTTTCTGTGTGACTGGATTGCTACTCCATTCCCTGGTGAACTAGAAACAGATTACATGCAGAAACCAACACAGAAAGCGTACTAAGTATACTAACTCAACGTCTGTAAAACATTGACGCCCACTATCTGCCTTTTCAGATTCTGACTTTGCATGAGATATTGGAGAGTCTTACAGCATAGTGACTGAGAGATACTTCATACTCTGCAGTATGAGATACTGGAGAGTTTAGCAGCACAGTGACTCTATGTGTGAGATACTGGAGAGTCTACCAGCATACATGTAGTAATTCTATGAATTTAGAGGGCTGGGACTTGTATTTCTCTTTTTCTCAGAGCTGTGGTCAGAGTTTTCAGTGCCTCTGGTGTCAGAAGTCTGAATCACTGATGCTTGTTTGTATCTGTGTATCAGGCATCATGTAATAACTGCAAAATAAGAATGGAAACTGAATACTGGTCTGTACAAGGTATGAGATTTAAGAACTGATTTAAGTCTTTTTACTCTTGGTGTTGTACTTTGAAGCTGAGAGTTACTTAAATGCTTAAATATAAAGTCTGCAGTGGACTCGCCTTATACACAAAATATGTTTACGCAAATCCATGTATACGCGGGGATTGATAAAAATAAATAAAAAATCAAATAACAAGAGAAATTACTCAAATTCAAATCTGTTGTGTTCCCTGCATTTTATTATTATTAATAGAGTAATATGATGAGGCTAAGAAGGGTGTTCTGATTATATGTGATTATACATAATTTTGCATATGTTTTATATTAGAAACCTTACTACAGTGTAAAGCACAAATCTTTCAGTGCTTCACATGTTTTGTTGAAACCTACTTGAAGTGTATATTCTCTTTCTTTATAACGCAGTCTTTAACAAACAAAATAGTGATATGTGAATGTTACCCCAGCCTCAGACAAGGGGCGCCTGAGGTGGGGTGTTAAGGAGACCAGACACGAATAAGTGTGTAAAATGTTCTGGAGGTGCCTTTAATTGCTTTGCCTTTTTCAACCATCTTTTCAACATTACTTTTTTGAATAATTGTTTTTCTGTAAGGAATCCCCAAAGAAGAGGCATGTGGATCCTATGCAGACGCAGGAGCAGGTAGATATCGAAACAGGCGTACAATCCGAAACGTCAGGCAAGATTGTGGTCGAAAGGTGATAGGTAGTTCGAAATCCAGGAGATGCAAAGAGAGGCGTACAATCCAAATCAGTAGGCGAGGTATAAGGTCGAGGGGCATAAGGGAAGTTCAGTAACCGGGAGAAGTATAGAAAGCGAGGTACAAACAAAGGCAGGGTAGAGCTCTCTGAGAAAAGACTCAATACCGAGCGGCAGGAAGCGGGTCTGGATGGTTTAAATAGTGCTGCGTGCTGCACGGTAGAGCGTGTGCTGGTGGATTAATACGTGCGGCGGCGCTTGTTATTAGTAACCCGCTGCTGGTGCTTGAAGTTATTCACCATCTCCACCGCTGACCCATCTATGTAGATGGGGGAGTGAATGTTTCCTTGTGTTGACTTCAGAAGACAAGGAAACGTTCACTCCCCCATCTACATAGATGGGTCTGCGGTGGAGATGGTGAATAACTTCAAATTCCTAGGCGTTCACATCTCTAAGGACCTTACATGGACACTGAACACCTCCAGTCTCATCAAGAAGGCACAACAGCGGCTGTACTTCCTGAGAAGGCTGAAGAAAATACACCTACACCCACAGATCCTCACCAACTTCTACAGATGTACGGTGGAGAGCATACTGACCAGCTGCATCACAGTCTGGCACGGCAACTGCACCGCATCCGACCGTAAGGCACTACAGCGGGTGGTCAAAACTGCCCAACACATCATCGGCAGTGCCTTACCATCCATCCAGGAAATATACAACACCAGGAGTCTGAAAAAAGCCACCAAAATTATGTCTGACCCCACTCACCCCAGTCATAACTTGTTTATTCCCCTACCATCTGGCAGAAGGTTCCGGTCACTCCAGTCGCACACAACTAGACTCCAAAATAGCTTCTTCCCCAGAGCTGTCAAGTTGGTGACGCCCCCACTCCCTTCCACCTTATTATGATCTCTCCTAACGTCCTCCTGTACCCACAACGACTGTACTCCTACACCACCACACACACATGTAAGCTGAAATTGTACTGTCCCCTCGATAGCCCAGTAAAACTGTAACAGGCATAATAATATTTAATATTTATTAATTAACCATACTACTTTAACCATACTATTTTTTGCACTGTTCCAAGAATTACCTTGCACTGTTTTTGTCCTGTTATATTTTCTCTGTTTGCGGAATTTTGCACAGTTTTGATTACTTGATTACATGTTATTTATGTTATGTTATTACATGTTACTGTTATTGCTATTGTGTAACTGTCTATTTTCTTATCTTCTGTCCTATTTATATACTGCACCTGAGTGACTAATGAGAAACACTTTTCATTATACTATGCACCTGTGTAAGTTTAATGACAATAAAGTTGAATTGAAAGTTGAATTGAATTGAATTGAAATTGAATTGATTAGTTCTCTTATGGGTTGATCTCCGCTGGCTAGCAGTCATGACATTTTCACTGTTTCAATATACAATTTTTCCAGATTTCCACTGTTTAAACAATTCAATAACTGTTGAACTACAGTTTCATTTAACACACTGAGCATTGCTGCTCAGGTTCAGGTTCAGCCACCTGAAGAAGGCTTCACGGCCGAAACGTTGTATTTTCTTTCTTCTTTTTTTCAGCATAGAATAAACCTATTACTTGTTCCTTTGAGATTAAGAGATGTCTATCTGTGTGTTTGCTTATGCAATCATTAGTGTACAAAATGTACAGCAGAGGGGACAAGACACAGCCCTGTGGTGATCCAACTGAAGTGTAGCGAATGTCAGACAAGCACTTCCCCCAACTTGACCTGTTGAGACCTGCTGGTTAGGAAGTTTAGCACCCACCTTATCGAGTTCTCATTCAGATTGAAGCACTTCAGATTTACACTTCCACTATTATTGTCAACTCCTTTCATGTCACCATTTGCTTTACCATGTTTCTTACAATAGAATTCACCATCTTGCTTCAGTGTATAGCCGCACGGCATAAGTAATATTTCCAATCAATGTTTACTCTTAACAACACATCTTTACCTCACGTGGCTTCTACATAAACGCTAAACCAATTTCTAGTTATTTCCACAACTCAAACATAACACCACATTTCTGTGTGTGATAATCACATCCTGTTTACCCAGGGCAACATTAATACTATCATAGACCTCAGGGCTATAGACTTTCAGGGGGCCCCTCCAACTCACATCACTTAATCAACAAACACAACTGTGCCCTACACAACTTTGCCATACACTACATTTAAAGTTCAAATCTTGTTCAAAACGTTGTAAAAAACAGAGCTTAAGACAAGTTAGAATCAAAACTAAAGAGTAATTTAGTCTTACAGTTGCAAAAAGCCTCCTTGGCCCTACATACACATATGCAGAAGCCGCTTAAAACTGCTTTTAACACCACAACAGACGGTCTTCTCAACAGACACACATCGCATTCCTACATTATTCCCAGAACTACAGACTCAACCACTGCCCATTCAACAACACAAGCACCATTACAAAGAATGCAGTTAAATAACGCAAATCACACAAAATCATCTAAAATGGAAATAGGTGCTTTTACTCCTCCGCGGCGGGAGTGACAATAAGGACCATGGCTGGTAGCTTAGCTGAAAAATAGTCAAGACAACGTAATCATTCTGACCAGCGATGGATACAAAAACTCTATACATTAGCCACAACATCCAATCATTCACGTTGTGCTCACTTTATTTTATATTTATGAGGTTTTAAAGAGTTTTACCAATGTGCAAAGTGATGAGGAGACCAGACACGAATTAGTGTGCAGAATGTTCTGGCGGTGCCTTTAATTACTTTGCCTTTTCACTCTTGCCAGAACCGCAGTTTCCTTATCACTGCCAGTGGCAAAACGCTATTTACAGGATAAACTATTAAACAGCATTGAAGCTTGTTCTCATCCTCTTAGGAGTTTTCATGTTGTGTATAATTTATGAAGAAAAAATAAAAAATAATAAATTTAAACAAACAAAAAAGAGAGGTACCCCTTTCTTTCATACATCTAATTTCTAGCCCTTACATGCCAAGATCTCACACATGAATCATTTAACAACTGATTCAGAGATTAATCATATTCCAAATATACCAGATAAGTTTAATATATTTTGCTAACTAGTAAATTCATTAACCCTCTGTGTTATTGTAAAGTTATCCTAAACGATGCCTCAAGCCTGAGTGCTCTGATCATGAATCTCCAACTGATGGAGGCAGGAAAAGTATTTGTGTAACTTGTACAATATTATTTAAGTAATTATTTGATTTTCATTATCCATGCTTAAAAACTAGCATTCAAATGCACACCAACCAGATTGCAGTAAACCATTCTTATTAAATCTCCACATTATCAAAAAAAAATAGTCCTTATAATCTGAATCTTAACTGTAGAAGACCAACTCATTTATCTGTCAAATTTTACTCAAATGTGCAAAGTCAATATAATTGCTGCCTTCCAGTTCAGTTCCAGACCCTCTTTGCTATCTGTGTGGAGTTTGTATGTTTTACCTGAGCTCACATCTTTTTTTTTTCTCTGGGTTCTCTGGTTTCCTCCCAGATACTATCAAATTCACCCTGGTGGGAGTGTGTGCATGTCTGTGTCTGTGTGTGTGCCCTGTGATGGATTGGTGTGCTTTCCAGTGTGTCGCCTGCATTGTGTCCGTTGCTTGCTGGGATTTACTCCAGCTGCCCCGGGACTCTTCATTCAATAAAGCAACTGTAACTGTTCTACCCTGGTTTCTAATAATAAAAAAAATCATATTTTACTATTATCTGAGCAGTAAATATTTTTTCTACAGTACAGCCTGTTCTTTTCAATTTCTAAACACAGCAAACCTGCATGAACCATACAGAAAAAGAAGTTTCTGTAATAAAACTACCATAGTCTCTAATATATATATACTCCTATCTAGAAACAGCTATGGGTCAAAAATAGTTTCACATCATATTTACCTCCTATATTCAATTTTTATTTTAAATATATTGACCTCCAATAGTACCTCAGTCTCTTTTAATTTTCTCTAAAATTATTACTGGCTTAAAACTGTTCCAGACTTTAAACACAGATTTACCTCAAATAACATTGACCTATCTAATGAGCTTTAACACTGAAAGTATCACATAATCAAAAAAATACACATCTTTAATAATTCATTTACCTACAATGCTACCTCAGTTTCTTATAATTATTTAGTGGGAAAACATTACCTTCTCAGACATTTTCTAGTGTTTAAACATGCATTTAAATCTATTATTATACCTGGCCTTAATAATTCTTCAAGCTAAAATATCACCTTCTCAAGAAAAGATTTATATAAAAGTTCCATCTGTAATAAAGCCACAACCTGTAATAATAAAATATACTCCTGTCTTTAATAACGCTCTTATCTGTTTTAGAATAAGAATATTGCATACAGATAATTATACTGGAGACATAAACTGAAGATAATAATAAGTAGCAGTAGATTGGCAGAGGTGATGCTATTAAAAATATAAAGTTGTTCTAAGCAACTAAGTATTTGACCTGACTTACAGACCAATCAAAATAGTTTTAATGTTTTCTTATGAATACCCACAGTCCTGGATTTAAAATAAAACATTAAAACCTCTTATCCCGAGCTCATTTACAAATTATGTTGTGCAGCTTTTCCATCTTAACTTTAATTCTTGTTGTCTGTCTGTCTGGAAAGCAGAAGACTGGTCACTTACTGGCTGAGCTGTGCAGCACCAGGACAGCGAGAGAGAAGATGGACAGGCAGCTCTCCATTGTCATCAGGACAGAGCGCAGCTGAGACCCCTGTCTTCAACCCTGAGCCCACAGGGCAACTGAGCTGCTGCTCCACACCCCGGACCCCCAGTAACAGCACAGCCCCCCACCCCGCCAATCACACACAGCACTGCCTTTTCAGACTGACAGCAGGAACTTCTCACACAGGCGGGACGGCCAATCAGACAGGGCTCTTTCAGTCTTCTCCATATATACAGTATCAGAGACACATCACTGTTTCCTCTCCCTGAAGACACTCCCAGCAGTGCGGAGGAGAGGAGACACAGGAGCAGCTCTGTGTCTCACTGGTGGAAACTCACAGATACAGACAGCAGGGCTGCAGGTGCTGCAGGGGCAGGAAGAAATCAGATAAAAATTAATGTCACAGTTCTCTGACGATTTAGATAAGTTATGTAACTTTAAATAATTATCAAGTTAATAAATTATGTTCAATAAAAAAGCTAAATAAAATTTGCATGACAGTGTCAGGCGATGTCCAGTGACTGGTGTCCTGAATATGGTCCTCTGTGTCTTACTGTCTGTGTCAGGCAGTGTCCAGTGACTGGTGTCCTGTGGTGAGCCACAAAGAGGTTGTTGTCCCTCCAGACAGCTGTGTCTTCTGGTTCTGGTCAAGGACAGTGTGAGAAGAGCCTGTCCTCAAGGGGGTAGTGAGGTCACTCAGGTCAGCACGGGAATACAGAGACAAGGACTGAATAAAAACTGGCTGTCCTGTGGCTGTGATCAGAGATCAATAGTTTAAATGAAAAAGAAAGAAAAGCCCAGTAGTGACTGTGCCCTCTGTACTGAGCCTGGTGGTCAGCAGCTCTTCCAGTTGAGTCCCTCAGACCCTGAGTCTGTCCCTGTGCAGCTCAAGCCCACACAGATGTTCTAGCCCCTCCAGCTGTGACCCCAGCATCTCTCTGTGTGGAGCCAACTGTGTGACTGAGGCTCTCTAACAGCACAGTGGAGCTCCTTATTAATAGTAGTAGTAGTAGCAGTAGTGTTGGTGGCAGCAGTATTGGTAGCAGTAACAGTACTGCTAGTAGCTTTAGTAACATTAGTAGTAGCAGTTGGAGTAGCAGTAGAATCTTATTAGTTGCAGTTGTGTCAGTGGCAGCAGAAGTAGTAGCTGTAGTAACAGTAGTAATACTAGAAGTATGAGCAATAGTAACAATATTAGAATTAGTAGTTATGCTGTAAACTCTTTAGTTCAACATTATAGCAAAGCTGTGTTGCAGCTTCACGATAAGAACTGCAACAGCAGGAGCAGAAGAGCAGGAGTCAGTTTCAAAGTTGGAAAAACAACAAAAAGAAAAACTTGTTAATACACCCAGACTGAACAGTGAGAACACAGCTCACATCCTCCTTGTTAATAGTGATTATGATTAATAATGATGATGATTAATGATAATTAATGATTATAATGATTAATTAGAAACAATCAGTCCTTGTTAATACAGCCTAACAGTGGTGATTTAAGGCAACAATTCCTGCTGGGCCAGCATGAAAAAGTTTCACATAATGACATGACAACATATTTGTACAGAGGGACATATTATCTTCAGTAAAACTGCATTATCTCTTCACTCCCCTGTCTTTAGGAAATGGGCCTGTTTCGTCAAAGCTTTACTGGAACTGCAGATCAGACTGTGCAGTGAGTCTGTGGTTTGTGCTGTGATGCTCAGTGCAGTGTGATGAGGCAGCTGAGAACTGAGCTGTACAGTGAGGCACACAGGGGAGCCCAATGCTCAGAGCTCTACAGGGTGACAGGTCTTCTCCCCACACAGATGTCTCAGGGCTCTCACAGCTCTCTCAGTGTGTCTCTCAGGGCTGAACAGGAGGGGCTATTCCTGTAAGAATGGAGGCTGACTCTCAGAGCTCCAGTGTCAGTATGAGGAGCAGCTCTCAGACCTGACTTCTGCCAGAGTCTCTGAGCTTGAGTGGGCAGGAGCACTAAGCGCCTCAGCAGCTGAGAAAAGCCTCCTGTCTCCTGTGGTCACAGTGTGGCTGAACACCTGCACTGTCTTCCTGCTCCTTCTCCTCTCTCTCCCCCTTCCTGTCTCTCTCGCTGTGTGTGCTCTTATCTGTCCATCTCTCTCTCTTCTCTTCTCTCACTCTGACAGTCTGTGCAGAGTATCTGAAGGGGATGTAACACCACTTGGCAAAGGAGAAAACTTATCAGAGGCAGAATAAAAAAAAATCTTTATCTCCTCTCAGTCAGATTCACAGCTCAGACTCACACACAGAGCATTGGATCCCTTAGTACTTTACCAAAACTCCTACCCCCTGAACAGACAGAAGCTCCTTCTCTTTGTCCTGACAATTCAGAACCAGTGGACATTCAGACAATCAGTGCTGCTATATGAATAATATCAGACAGAACACCCTGGACTCAGGTCACATCTCCCCCTTTTCTCCCTCCTCACAGCCCTTTTAGAGACAGAGAAGAGCTCCGGGTTCTCTTCTCTGTGAACTGGGCTCAAGGGTCACTGATCTGGCAGCTGTGGGCTCTGTTCCAGGTCAGAAGCAAGAAGTTTCTATTAACCCTTTCCAAAACCTCCAGCCCTTCAGTATTACTGCCCTGATTCATTGTCTTTACTGTAAGTCAGCCTCCATCCCTCTGTCACAAGTGTTTTACTGAAAATTGAGCAATATGTGTTTATCTCTTATTATTATTTTTACTGATTTAATGAACAGCAGTATTGCTACTCTTATAAGTGTAATATGATTATCAGCAGCAGCAGACCAAGGTCTTGTCTACAATAGTGACCAGTTGACAAGTCTGTAGCTCTGAGCAGTGGGACTCAGATCACACAGAAGACCTGTCTGTGTGTGATTCCACACCAGCCCTGGGATACAGCGTCTCCCACACGTCTCTCACGGAGTCTTATAAATATACAGTTAAACAGAGTCTGATAACAGTTATACAGTTAATTAAATCATCAAACCGGCTGAGGAGCTGAGAGCTCGGGTGGAAATAAAACCAGGAGATACTCTTCAACCTCCAGGATCAGGAGTCCGATCCTCCTGGCTTCTATTCTGTGGAGATTCGTGTAAAACGCTTAAAAGCGCTTATTACAGGAACTTGTGCCCTTTCTCTTCTGCTCTACGCGAGTATGCTTTACAACGCATTAGTCTGTGAAGTAAACTATTTTTTTTGTTCAATAAATTGTATTCCTCGGTTTGTCGCTCTCCATTTCCAGCTGTTATGTCTCCTCCATCGGAGACGCGCTCTGCTCTGTCAGAAAGAGCGCTGTGACATCACAGACACCAACCAGAGCGTCGGGATCAGAGAGCGAGACCGAGGGAGGCGCGCGGAGCGCTCGGAGGAGAGATATTGATCACTTATCTATCGACAACCAATTAATTCAACTGAAAAACCTTAGAATCATCGATTAACTTCACCGATTGGTGAGTACTGATTATTTTCTTTCTTTAAATTCTTTAAATATCTAGAAAACAGTCAATACAGCCTGTATCGATCAAATACCATAGTGCGTTTAGTGTTCATAATGTTCAATCCCAAATTAAAGAATGATTATTCAAATGATTGTTTAGAAATTGTATTCTAGAGCTTGAAAATTATATTTCAAGTTGATATATTCGTGTAGGTAACAGTTTAAATGCATTTTTCCACTGTTTACAAATTATAAGTATGGTAACCACGGCGACACGTGCCACGTCACTGTGCCCAGCTAGGTGTCTCGCCTTCGTCACAAAGAGTGCTTTGACGTCACGGACTAATACTAATGAGAGTGTATTCATATTTAATATTAGTAAGAATATAATCGATAGCTTTAATATGTGTGTTCATGTCAGTATTAATGGTGATTGCGCTTCTGATAGTTTTGATGCCAGTATTCATGTTAATATTAATTATAATTATAGAGTTACTGTTAGAGTATTTACACTAGTAGTCATGTTAGTTTTAGTGATAGCATTACTGTTATTATTAGCATTAGTAGTGTATTAGTAGTTTGTGTCAGTGATAATGATAGTGTAATTCTTAGTGATAGTGTTACTGTTTTAATGTTAGTGGCATTTGTGTTAGTGTTAGTTATACTGTATTTGTAGTTATGAGTGTGTGTGTTTTTGTCTGTGTGTGTGTGTTGGTGTGTGTCTATAAGTATTTGTAGTCTATGTGTGTGTCTGTGAATGTGTGTGAGTATGTGTGTGAGTGTCTGATTGTGTATATAAATGTATGTCGTGTCTGTGAGTGTGTGTTGTGTCTGTGTGTGTGTCTGTGAATGTGTGTCTGTGAGTGTGTGTAGTGTATGTGTGTGTCTGTCAGTGTAAGAATGTGTGTCTGTGAGTGTGTGAGTGTCTGTGTGTGTGTGTAATGTCTGTGTGTGAATATGTGTGGGTGGGTGTCTGTCAGTGTGTGATAATGTATGTGATTGTGTGGGTGTATATCTGTCAGTGTGTGTGAGTGTGTGTGTAGGTGGGCTTGGGCTCCAATCGTGTGTCTGACAGAAGTGACCCATCAACAGGTGTTGAGGTCCAGAGTCGCCTGAGAATGGAACCACTTTCTAGAGTCCAGACCAATGTCCAGAGAGCTGTGAGTGCTCTGTATTTATCACTATTACTAGTAATGACAGCAGTAGTAGTATTAATATCAGAATTAGTATTAGAATTTGTAGTCATCGTCATAGTAGTAGCAGCAGAAGTAACAACAGTGGTAGTTGGATTATCCAAGCACTTACTCCAGGAACTACAGTATTACACATTTATACTCTATTTTCCAGGTATGTTTTGTAAAGTGCTTTGATGTTCTGGATTAAAAGGCAAAATATAAGACAAAAATTGATTGATTGATTGATTGACTATGAGAGTGAAGTCTGGTCGAACTTGTTTGTCTAACTGAACTGTCCTGTCCACAGATGTCAACAGAGGTGAACAGAGAAGATGTCCAAACCCACCAGAGACTGGAGACAAGTTTGAGAGTCAGGCCCCAGACCCAGAGAGCTGTGAGTCCACTGCTGGTCTTCTTCAGATTGTGATTCTTCCTCTTCTTCCTCCTCCTGAAATTAAAGCTCATTGCAGTAGCAGGGCTCTGTTGTCTTCTCTTGAGGAGGAGAAAGACTCTACCTGACAGTGTGTGCATCTGCGTGTATGTTAGTGTGTGTGCTTGTGAGTCTAGTCCAGCCCGTGTCTGTAACAGAACTGTGTCTGACATCCGCAGATCAGGAAGGAGGTAACAGCAGACTCAGCCAACACAGGAGCCAGACCAAAGACCCCAAGAAAAGCAAGTCTGCATTATTATTATTTTTATTAGTAGTAGTAGTAGTAGTGAGAGGGTGAGTGTGTGTGAGGTTGTGTGTGAGGTCTTGGTTACAAAGTTGATCTAATTTTTTAATTAAACAATAAATATTCTAATACTGTACCTTTATCCAGACCTTAAATATCCAACTGTACCTTGAATATTTTGAGTCTTCAACAGTGAGAGACATCAAAATATATTATTAAACACATTATTTCCACATCTTCTTATGAAAATAATTAGATTCATTGTTTAATTGGCTAGCCCCATTTGGAAAGAAAACCTGGAGATGCACCTGGCTCTCCAGGGATTGTGATTGGGCTTGAGACCCCTGCTCTAGCAGAACTGGCCCCTCAACAGGTCTCGACAGGGATGTTGGGGATCATGAAGCTGGATAGCTGAGGGCTGGAACACTGCTTCTGGATCGAGGACGACAGGCCACTGTCATGTGGGGTCATCTTGGCCCATGATGATGATGTGTGTTTGTGTGACTGGCTGGTAACTCTGTTTTCTCCTCCCCAGCACCTCCTGGAGAAACTCGCTCAAGTCGAGAGAGGAATGGCCGAGCAGAGACAAGGGTGTCACACCGAGACCTGGGGCAGATCCCACAGGAACGTGAGTAGTGGCTTCAACAACATGGCTAGACAGCTTGTTCCACACCCCCACCCTTCTCTGTAAAGAATACTGTATTAATACTGTTAGACTAAGAATAAACCTGTACTGAGACACAAACTTGGTTAGCTTCTGCTGGCGAGACTAAAGCAGTCAACTTGCTGACAGGTCTTGACAGAGGTGGACGTGACCCTGAAAGGCCAGAGAGGGGCAACCGATACTGAGGCTCTGAGTAAAGATTCGTCCAGTGTAAGACAACCAATGTGTTCTGCTCAGGATGATGATGGTGATGCAGACGGTAGTGTAGATAATGAAGGTGGTTATTATCATGATGTTGATGGAAAGGTGTTGATGATGATGATGGTGGACATGATTGTCATGATGAAGAAGGATATGGTGATGAAGTTGGTGGAGATCATTTATTAGAAATGTGATGAAGATGATGGTGACGAAGATAGTGGAGATTATAATGGTGGAGGTGTTGATGAAGGTGACACAGTCATGCCTGTGTGTGGCTGTGTGTGAAAGGGAAGGTGGGGTTGGATCAGGTCTGCCGCTGTCATCTGATAAGACTGTCAGAGGAAGAGGGAGCAGACTCCCCCTGCGTCTCACCCCGGGCAGCCGAGAGCTGCAAGTCTGTGAGCCTGATATGTCTGTGACGTCTGTCGAAAGTTTGGTTTCAGCTGCAATGATGGTGACTGTGATTGCTGGGAGTCCAGGGGCAGGGCTTGGTCCTCCTGGAGACCGTCTCAGTTTTCTCTCTGTCCTCCTCATGCCCTCTCTGTGCCCCTGTCCCCTCAGGCCAGCCAGCCAATCACCAGGCAGGAGACCGAGACCCAGCTGTGGAACTACCCTAAGGGCCCGGAGAGGGATCTGCAGAAGGACAGGGCATGGACCTCCTCCTTGGCAGCCCACATACCCCATTGCTCGCCCCCTCACACACCCCCTGGTACACCCGCTCACCCGGGCCTGACCCCAGCGGCCCTGTGGCGGCTCAAGGAGGCCCTGCAGGTCGAGCTGGAGGGGCTGCTCCAGGAGGAGGAGATACGGGTGCGGACCTGGGCTCAGAACATGATATCATCTATCCAGCTGGACTGCCTGGCGCTGTACAATGAAGTCCTGCCTGACTTTGAATCAGAGGGATTGGTAAGTCCCTTAAACCCCTCCCCCTTGCTTGAATCACACTGAGGTATGCAGGGGCTGGGGCGACTCACCTCTCCAAGACACCTGCGTCATCCCACTCCCATTTCACCTCAACATGGTTCTGAGAAAATCTCCCGTCCCCAAGGGGAGAGAGACAGGAGCCGGGCTGGGCCTCCAGCCCTCTGTTTATTCAAGATTATTGCCTCAGGAGGTGGGTGACGTGGAAGACACACTGTCTACAGATCACCACTAGGGACAGCGTAAAGCATCCATGAGACTCTTGATTATGGATAAGGATAACAGTGGGATGACTCCCCCTCTCTTGACTCACTGCCTACTGATGATGTTATGTCACTCCAGCTCCTCCTCATGGTGGTGTCTGCAGTCAGGCAATTTGGAGAATTGTTGAGGGATGATGATGAATATTCACCTTTCTTGTTCTCCCAGGGCACAGGAATCATGAAGCAGGACAACTATGAGGAGGTGAAAGAGGCGCTGAAATCCTACTTCGAAAATACAATGGTCAGGTGTGACTTATCTGAGGTGGACAAGTGCTTCCGCCAGGCAGCAGCCGAGCTTGACCTTATCCTGCAGAAGTACCTGGGAGATGTTGTGGCCGAGGTCTGTGAATAGCAGGTTTATTTTGATAAAAGACATTTCTCATCCCCTTCTATTGTTGGTGTCTATTTCATGTAAAGCATTTGACTTGAAAATGAAACGTTTAATCGACTTACAGGGAGTCTTCTTTAAGATGTGTATTGGATAGCTCTCCACTGTCACTTTACTGGACTTTTGAAGTAACCAATCTACAATGAAAATATATACTGCACATCTTAAGGAAAATGAAGAGAAATCCGTGTGCTGATTGTCACCAAAAATGTCACAAATTAACCGCCAAACTGTTTAACATGTCCAGCCACCTCTTCCTATTTTGCAGTGATTATAATTCTTTCAGTTTCTTCTCTTGTATTTTCCTTACTGTTTCACTGTCCCCTTCCCCCATGTGGAGATTGATCCACAGACGAAACCCTGTTTCACCATTTGTTTGTTCAAAGTCTTTGGACTGACTTGCGACTTGCGAAGCCCCAGTGGCATAATCAGTCAGTGTGCACAGCAGAGTCATGGCGATGTTGTGTGTTCACGCCTCACCTGGAGCAATGGCACCTACAGATCCAGCCATTCAAAATGTGTGGAGTACATGGCGGTAAAACTCGGGGGGCATGGCGAATCATACCACATTTGAATTGAAATATGATAATAGTATCTGGAAGCACCTTGTTAAATCACCAGGTGGAGCTAATAAAGCTTAACATCTCATATACAGCATTTGAGCTGTCACCAGAAAATGCCTGGTTTCGAATCCCAGTCACTGCTGAGGGACAGTCTTTTTACAATTAAGAATTTAAATTGCATACTCTTTAGATTTTTAATAATTTGAAACTGTATTACAGAATGTCAATCATTAAACATTAAAAAATAGGTACATTTTATAAAAGAAAGATTGCTCTTGTGGACAAAAGTACACAACCTTCCACCTTCATCATAAATATTTTAATTATGCATAAATATTTTATGCATCAAAGTCTTTAACTTGGTAACTAACATGGGTTCTGGTTTTAACATGCTTGTTCTAACATTATTAAGCTTCTATTCTGTAATTCATAAAAAGTTATAACGTTTTATCCTTTTCTAAGAATACGTAGTAAAAACACCACTTGCTGTCATTGTAAAAAAATACATGTTGTAGTGATTTAACATCACTTGATAGTTATATTAATATGGGATCGTGTAACTAAGCAGCTAAAGTATCACAAGTGGACGTTTTGATCTTCGTTTCTTTTAAAAAAAACTTCTATTGTCATTGTAGTGGTAATGAGCACTGTAATTGTCACGAAAGCTTTCTTTCCAGACCCTATGCGGACGACACAATCCGGGGTTGAGTGAGGAAACACAGGGAAAAAGTCATGCAGGATACGGGAATAAAAACAGGGGGGCGTGTCCATGGAGTGCTGGTGGTCAGGGAAGGTGTAGCGAGGCAAACAATCTGGGGATTGAGAAGTCCAAAAACAAGGCAAAAGTCCATGGCCAGGAGATCCATCCAAGACAGGAGATTAAAAACCAGAACCGGTTCGGGACCAGCAAGGGGAACAGGAACAGAAACTTAAAACCATGACGGAGCCAGACACATCCAGGACCCGGGCTCGCATGATACAGGAACCAATGCAGAGCCCAGATTGACGTCTGCGTCTGGCTTATAAGGGGGAACTGAAAAGGGGCTGGAACAAGGGACAGGTGTGGGGAATAAGGCAAACAAGGAAGGGCTGGAGCGCCCTTAAGAGGAGGGGTTTGCGATCATGACAGTAACGTACCTAGGCGCACCTAGGCACGATCAGAGCCGAATGCATAAAGATATTCCTTTATTATAGTCTACTACTACTACTACTACAGTCCACTATAGCTTATTGTGAACATGATGTGTCTTTTTCAGGTTTACACCCAAATTGAGAAAATAATGACCAGACACATTATTATAGTTTCAGTGGTATTTTTAATTTGTTATTCTCGATTCTAATTACAATATATACAACTTCGTTTTAAGGCTTGAGGCGTCTGTTAAACTGCCCAACTGAATAAAGTGTTTTGAATCAAATCGGTTGAACAGTTGACAGTATTCCCGTTTGATAATTCACGTTTTTAATTTAATTATTAATATAAATTAACATTGAATATGTTATGATAAATACATATATAAAACATGTTAATATAGTGTCCATTATACTTATTATACTTATTTTTTTTAAGTATTTGTTAGAAGAAAAACTTGTGCCGTAAGCAGGTATTGAACTTGGATTGTCAAGGGCTGCTCGAAAACACAGCTGAGACGAACAGTTTTAAAATGTTTTGAAAGTAATCATGCGCGATTGAGTCAAATTAAAAATAAACCATGTTTGCAAAGAATGTGGAGTACAGTAAATTAATATAATTATTAATTTCTTTAGATAAGCGATTCCATCTTATATTTCCTATTTAGCGGATTCTAAAAAGTATGAGGTTTTTTACTGCGATAACGAGCACAAGTATTCATAGAAAAGGTTAATCAGTTAACTTTGAATGTGTTGTGATATTTAGAAATACCATCAAATTCAATATATTGTCAATAATATTTTACTATTTTAGTTTTTCAAAGAAATGTTTATCTGTTAAAAGAAAACTCATGGCAAGAGCTGGGTTCAATCCCCCAGTTTACAGCATACAAGTCAGATGCCTAAGCCATTATACCAAGACACTGCTTGACAGTTCAAGTTATAACTGAACAGGGCAGGCCAAAAGTTTCCAAGTAATCACGGGTGAATGAGTCAAATTGATGCAGATGTTTACAAAGAATGTCTACTACTGTGATATTTTGAGCTATATGAATAAAATAATATCATTATTAATTTATTTAGATACACAGTTCCATATTATAATCCCTATTAATCAAATTATAAAAAGTATGCATTTTTTACTGTGATATCGAGCCCAATTAAATATGAATAAATATTAATGAAGTTAGTACTTTTACTTAGTATATACTTTTTATGAAGTTCTGTATATAAACTTAATACAGTCAGAAGTACATAAAACCTTTTCCAAAATAACCACAGTATGTAACCGAATGAAAGACTGATGCTTAAAATGTTTATGAAGAAAGTGGAATACTGGTGTGTATTTTTTATTTAAATTACCAAAACCAGACATATACATTTTACATAATATGTTTATGTTCCTAAATTAATATCATTTATGACCTTCAGACGCATTATACTCCTCTTCTTTTAATGCTCAGCTACTAAAATGTCCCTTTAGTTGTAAAGTGTCCATATTAATATTCAATATTAAGCGGATTTAAACATACACAGTAAGGAGATCAAATGAAGCAATCGTTTCACTAACAACCAATTCATCATGAGTGCTGCCTGTCAGTCATTTTGGCCAGCCAATCACTTACTGCGGTACAACTCGGTGAACTGTAGAAAATTTCCACAGTACGGGGTTGTACTGTGCATTTTCAATGGCTGTATCTGTATATATAAAAATTATAAAAGCCAACCACTTTTATCATCATATTCTCGCTGAGAGGAAGGAATCAGTGTAAATATATAATTACAAGTGATAATAAGAGCAGCTTTATGATAACCCTAAGAAAATACTACTATATTGGTAGTTGGGGGAATGTATATTACATATATCTAGAATATAAAATTAAGGAAAAGGAAATGTATCACTCAAAAGGAAAAAACGAGAAAATCATTAGTTAATGAACCATTAGAATACTATATATTTAATATTTCTGAGTACATGATTATGTAAAGTTAAAAACTACTTATGTTGAAAAAACTGCAAAAACAAAATATGCAAACAATACATGGGGTAGTGAAAAAAAACTTTTCTGACATTTGGAATAGGAATTATACAACAACTGAAAATTAGACAACAATTTTATATTGTAAAGTGAAGAGACAGGTGAGTTTATAAAGAGCAACATAAAAGTGAAGCTCCCAGAGTTAAAATTGCAGCAACTTAAACCCTGTGGTGTCTCCGGGGGAAAGTTTATGTAAATGAAAGTAGTACTCACACCACACTTTTCTTTCCGGAGTTTCGTGGCGTTTCTTCCTCCAACTATTTTCCAAACACAGTCCGTAATCCGTTCCCTAATCCTGATCCGAACCGAGTTCCAAAAGTCCGTAATAAAGCCAATCCGCGATGTATCCTTATCCAGTGTCCGTAATCCAAAAACCATAAACCTGTTCTCCTTTCAGTAGTCCATTATTCTTTAGCCCGATCTTTAACATACACCTCTTTCCTCTCTTTTCCTCCAAACCGCATCCACTTATCGACTTCCGCCCTGTTCACTGCCTCCGGGGCACTTATATTTCAGTTCCTGATGCGGCTCAGCTGTGTCTCATTGTTTCTCAGGGTAGACCCTTTCCATTTACCGGTCAGCTGATTCTTTTTGGCAGCCATTTTGCTAAGGTCCATATCTAGTATTTTAAGTAGGTCATTCCGAAATTACCTGTTATGAATGACCCTTCCCCTGGTCATGTTATAACCCTTAATCAAACTAGGAGAAGCCTAGACAAAGAAGAACCAAAACAATGAAATAAGACTTTTGCAATGGTCTAACACAACATAAGAATACATTTAGATGAAATCTTTACTATTTTACAGGAGAACCTAATAGGGAAAGTTATAAAAGCGTGTACAGTATGTGTCAGAAACCTAGAGAGAATTCACGTGCAGTATCATTTTGCTTAAAGTTGAACTGAGTACAAACAATACAGTTGCATTACAGTGTGCAATACACTATTTCAAGTTTAAACTATAGTACAACTCACTCTGCTGTGACTCCTTGCATCTCTAGGCTATAACTTCCATCGAAGAGAGATTTTATCAGCAGCATGCAATTGATTCTTCCGACATTTTGTTTAATACTGTAATGTGGATGTAAGAACTCATGAAGTATTACCAGGATCTACATTTAGCACTGCTGATATTGATGGAGTTGAAATGCATGATGTATTTATTGACAGCTATATCTGAGCCGATAATGATTAAAATACCTCCTGTAAAGTGTTAGGATTCATAGCAAGGCATATTTCTCCCCCCTAAACGTTGCTATTGCTTGTGTAAACGTTGCTATTGCTAATGTAAACGTTGTACATTATATGAGCCTTACCAGTTTCAGTAGCTCCTGGTGTGTGTGGTTTTTAAAAACCTAAAGTAATAAGAAAATTACTTGTACACAGCAGTGTGTCTGTGGAGATTACCTAGGAAACGCTGAAGCTCTCTGCACACAAGCAATCCACCTTAAATGAAAATTGCCTGCAGTCTGCCACTTATGCGTTTCCTTTACTACAGAGTAAATTCATAGGAATGAAGAGAAATGGAAAGAAAAAATATCACATTAAAGTTTCCAGTTACTTGGCACAAATGAATCAGCTATTTCTATATCCAGTCACACAGGAGACGGGTTGATTCGCCGATGGGGATGTGTTGTTTCTCTACCTTCTTACTAGACTGTCGTTCAATTCTGTCTTCTTTGAAAGCTTTTTACATCTTTTAAGCGCTCTCGCTTAAACCACACATAGAAAACCATCACTGCTGATGATTTTCATGGGCCGATGCACACTTGTTCTGTAGAACTCTAGTGATAAAGCCCTGCCTGTGAATATTGTACGAGAATTATAAAGGGCGAAACAACAGCACCAACCAGAGGAATGGTAACAGGAAGAATTGTGTTCTTATTTAATATGTCCTTTTGAGACATGCCTTGTAAATGCACACAGGTGTTAGAACATTGACAAATAATTTATAATGGAGCTGTGAAAACAAAGATTTTCCTATACCACCCAATAGTAAAAAGGTACTGTATATGTGAAATTGATTTTTATAATAAAAATGTAAAGTTAAATTGTTTCCTGATTACTTGTTGCTGAAATTTGCATTACATTAGGTATATATTATGTTATACTTTTTATGTTCATCCACCAAAATTTCCCTTAAGTTGTAAATTCCACATTAATATTCCATATGAAGTGGATTTAAACATGCACAGTAGAGATACAAATTAAATGATGAAATCGTTTCACTAACATCTAATGCAGCACAAGTGCCACTTATTGATCATCTTTGGCCAGCGAAATGCATACCGCAACACACCACACGACCTTTACTGTATTAGGAAGAAATACTGCACGTTTTGAGTGCCTGCATCTGGAGTCAGGGGTCTTTTGTCTGTGATTTGAAAGTCTGTTTTTTGTGATGGCTTGTCTTGGACTCTTAAAAAGGACAAAGTGAGTCCTGCAGTTTGGTGTTTGTATTAAAGATCCCATTTTATTGTATTTTTCTTCTTAAAAGAGGGAGCTTGCCTGTGTTTTTGGATGCTTTTGTTGTAAAAGACTTAAGGACAAAATCTTGGCTTTTCTCCAGAAGTACAGCCTTGAGATTCCAGTTGGTTGTGACCAGACAACCTCTGAAAATGTCACACTGAACACCAGTGAATCTCAGCTGCAGGAGATTCAGGAGGGACTTACTGTATCCAGACTGATACAGATACAGACTTACTGTATCTCAGAGGTGTTGACAAGAAAGTGGGTTTCCATCACAGCACAGGATTACTACTTTACACAAACAGTGGTGGGAGTGTGAAACAGGTTCCACAACATTTTAGAGTAACATGAGATGAGATAGTTAGATTAATTAGTTTCTAATAATAATCAGACACACAGGGTGCTGTCAATGTCACACAGAGATCAGGGGTTTGTTAAAACAGCTGGATGGGCCAGCTGGCCTCCTCTTGTCTGTCCCCATCATGGTCTGATCTTCTCATGCTGTGTGAGTGAGTTAGTATTTTATTGTTTTAATTATTGGGAACACAAACCACTGGATTGACTTCACATTAATCTCTGTACATGAGCAGCTACTGACATCTTAAAAAATCATAAAAAAACTTCTCTCTGTCAGCATGAGTCCAAAATGACACCAAAAGTCACCTCCCCTACAACACCACCTCCTTCTTTTAAACAACAACCACCAAAGAAATCACAGCTGTTTCTAAACCACTCCCCCTAATAATCGTAATCACACCCCTAACAACGACACCCCCTAGCACTCACAGCCCCGCAGCTCTGTGCAGATCCAGGAAGTGAAACTCAGAGATCAGTTTAGTTTCTTTTGAAACAACCTCACTGCAGCTCTGTCTCTTACTGCTCCTCTCTGTGCAGTTTTTACTTGTCAGAAAAATGGCAGAAGGCAATATTTCAGTTTCTCAGGACCAGTTCAGTTGCTCAGTGTGTCTGGATTTGCTGAAGGATCCAGTGACTCTGCTCTGTGGACACAGTTACTGTATGGGCTGTATTAAGAACTGCTGGGATCAGGATGATCAAACTGGGATCTACAGCTGCCCCCAGTGCAGACAGACTTTCACCCCAAGACCTGATCTTCACAGAAACACCACCTGGCTGAGGTGGTGGAGAAACTGAAGGAGAAAGAACTCAGTGGTCCTCCTCCTGCTCACAGTCCTGCTGGCCCTGGAGATGTGCTGTGTGATGTCTGCATCTGAATCTTACTGAATCTCTAGGCTCTCTGTGTTGCCTGTTTTTACCTGGAGGAACTTCAGCTCGTTCATTGGCTGAAAGTTCCATGGGCATCAGAGTCCCATGTGGGTTACTCGGCCCTACCAGTCCCTGATTGGTTGATCAAGGTGAGATATGAGTCACTTACTCCTGACTCTTAGGAGCTACAGAAACTGGTAAGGCTCATATAAGTGCAATGCAATAGCAACGTTTAGGGGGGAGAAATATGCCTTGCTATGAATCCTAACACTTTACAGGAGGTATTTTAATCATCATCGGCTCAGATATAGCTGTCAATAAATACATCATGCATTTCAACTCCATCAATATCAGCAGTGCTAAATGTAGATCCTGGTAATACTTCATGAGTTCCACATTACAGTATAAAACAAAATGTCGGAAGAATCAATTGCACGCTGCCGATAAAATCTCTCTTTGATGGAAGTTATAGCGTAGAGATGCAAGTAGTCACAGCAGAGTGAGTTGTCCTATACTTTAGACTTGAAATAGTGTATTGCACATACAGTGCCTTGCGAAAGTATTCGGCCCCCTTGAACTTTTCAACCTTTTGCCACATTTCAGGCTTCAAACATAAAGATATAATTTTTTTTATTTTATGTGAAGAATCACCAACAAGTGGGACACAATTGTGAAGTGGAACGAAATCTATTGGATTTTTGAAACTTTTTTAACTAATAAAAAAAATGAAAAGTGGGGCGTGCAAAATTATTCGGCCCCCTTGCGTTAATACTTTGTAGAGCCACCTTTTGCTGCGATTACAGCTGCAAGTCGCTTGGGGTATGTCTCTATCAGTTTTGCACATCGAGAGACTGAAATCCTTGCCCATTCTTCCTTGCAAAACAGCTCGAGCTCAGTGAGGTTGGATGGAGAGCGTTTGTGAACAGCAGTTTTCAGCTCTTTCCACAGATTCTCGATTGGATTCAGGTCTGGACTTTGACTTGGCCATTCAAACACCTGGATACATTTATTTGTGAACCATTCCTTTGTAGATTTTGCTGTATGTTTGGGATCATTGTCTTGTTGGAAGATAAATCTCTGTCCCAGTTTCAGGTCTTTTGCAGACTCCAACAGGTTTTCATCCAGAATGGTCCTGTATTTGGCTGCATCCATCTTCCCCTCAATTTTAACCATCTTCCCTGTCCCTGCTGAAGAAAAGCAGGCCCAAACCATGATGCTGCCACCACCATGTTTGACAGTGGGGATGGTGTGTTGAGGGTGATGAGCTGTGTTGCTTTTACGCCAAACATATCGTTTTGCATTGTGGGCAAAAAGTTCGATTTTGGTTTCATCTGACCAGAGCACCTTCTTCACATGTTTGGGGTGTCTCCCAGGTGGCTTGTGGCAAACTTTAGACGAGACTTTTTATGGATATCTTTGAGAAATGGCTTTCTTCTTGCCACTCTTCCATAAAGGCCAGATTTGTGCAGTGTAAGACTGATTGTTGTCCTATGGACAGACTCTCCCACCTCAGCTGTAGTTCTCTGCAGTTCATCCAGAGTGATCATGGGCCTCTTGGCTGCATCTCTGATCAGTCTTCTCCTTGTCTGAGCTGAAAGTTTAGAGGGACGGCCAGGTCTTGGTAGATTTGCAGTGGTCTGATACTCCTTCCATTTCAAGATGATCGCTTGCACAGTGCTCCTTGGGATGTTTGAAGCTTGGGAAATCTTTTTGTATCCAAATCCGGCTTTAAACTTCTCCACAACAGTATTACGGACCTGCCTGGTGTGTTCCTTGGTCTTCATGATGCTCTCTGCGCTTTCAACAGAACCTTGAGACTATCACAGAGCAGGTGCATTTATACAGAGACTTGATTACACACAGGTGGATTCTATTTATCACCATCAGTCATTTAGGACAACATTGGATCATTCAGAGATCCTCGCTGAACTTCTGGAGTGAGTTTGCTGCACTGAAAGTAAAGGGGCCGAATAATTTTGCACGCCCCACTTTTCATTTTTTTATTAGTTAAAAAAGTTTCAAAAATCCAATAGATTTCGTTCCACTTCACAATTGTGTCCCACTTGTTGGTGATTCTTCACATAAAATAAAAAAATTATATCTTTATGTTTGAAGCCTGAAATGTGGCAAAAGGTTGAAAAGTTCAAGGGGGCCGAATACTTTCGCAAGGCACTGTATATTGATGTTCATGCTGCATGATAACTAGTGATTAGTTCCCACAGAGAAGCTCAGCTGTGTGCTGTTAAAAGTTGAATTTTGGGGGTTTCCCACATTATTTAAATTTCTATTTACAGTATTTGATTTTTGTTTTCACCGCTGACTGGCTATACATGAATTTGTGTAAAAATATGTAACATAAAATATGAGTCTGCTGTATTTTCAATCCCTTTTCACATTATGTGTTCAGAGATGAAGTGTGTTTGAATCTGTGATGTATATCAAGTTCTGAAAAAGATTTTAAAAGTTAATTTACTTAATACTGTTGTGTCATACAAACGACAAAGTTCAGGTGTCTGTGAAGCAGAAGTCTCTTTATTTCATATGCATATGGAAGTTCAGCTTGCAACCACCGGACTTAAAAATAAGTAGCTAAAGATGATCTTTTATACCTTAAAACAAACAAGTTACTACGACACATTCTAAACAAATGATAAAACAGCAACACATGCCAATTAATTATATCTAAGTTGCAGACTAGACAACAGTTGGTTTGTTTCATGTTCTGGGCATACAGCCAGATTACCAAATATATGCCATTTATCTTTATATATTTGGGTGCAAAGCTAACTTCAAGACACTATAAGTCTCTCTTATCCACTCCTAAATAATATATCTTTGCTATCTCAAATTTACATTTTAAGCTACTTTTTGTGTGGGTATTTCTTCCTTTTGATCACTACTCTCAGCTCGTGTTAAAGCTCAGGCTCAATACTCGGTCCCTTACTTTTCAGCATTAACATGTGTCTACTTGGTCAGCTTTTAAGGTCACATGGCCTCAACTGTCATTTCTATGCTGATGATTCTCACCTAGACGTCCATACCAAACCTGACCTGACGAATTGCATCTCTGACATAAAAACCTGTGACTCTGAATTTCCTTCATCTTAACTGTGACAAGACTGGAATCATGCTTATTGGCACCACCCATCAACTTTGTAAAACCAATGTGTTAACCTATCTGTAGATGGTCCTGTACTTCAGCTTCAGTCTCAATTTAAAACCTGAGGATGATATTTAATTCAGACCTGACATTGGACCCATATATGCAACATATTGTCAAAACAACTTCCTGTCGCATACTATACAGCCACCTTTGAAGGTTTTATATATAATAAGGTTTATTATTATTGTTATTATTTATTTTATTATTATTATAAAGGTCTTGTCCTCTTGTCCTGTGTTTTCAGGCTCAGAGGCCAGTGCTCTCCCTGATGCTGGGGAAAGGGCTCCTCTTGACCAGCAGCACAGTGAGGAGGAGTGGGGCTCCAGTCAGATGCAGGAGACAGAGCTCACTGCTGCAGAAGGGAAAGAGAAACTCAGTGAGCAGCACACAGACAGCAGACAGAGTGTGGAGGATCTGGACTCTGTGCACATGATGAAGACAGAGCCTGAGAGTGGGACACCTGTACTCTTAGTATGTGATGCTTTTACAGAGAAGATTAATAATCTGGACACAAACAATATGACACAAGGTTGTAATGAACGTTACCGTGTCTCTGTACAAGAGCTCAAAGAAGAAATGAGTGAGTTTAATCTTACAGAGCAGGACATGGAGCCCCAGTTGATTGACCCCGCAGAGCTGAAGAAGGAGCCCCAGGTGATTCACACTGGTGAGCAGCACACTGAAAAACATGATGGAGAAAACAAATATCAGTTTCAGCACAGAGAGCAAGATCATTCCATGAACCATTTGCTGAATAAGAGACCCCAGCAGGATCAGAGGATGATTAAGAATCACTCAAGGCCTTGCTCAGATGGAGTGGACAAACTGCCATTATGGCACAGGGAGGAGCAGCGTTTCTGTCAGTCTAGCATTTCAAAACCCTACCAGCACCTTCACACAGGAGAGAGACCTTTCAGCTGCAGTCAGTGTGGGAAGAGTTTTAGTCAGTCACATGACTTAAAAAGGCATCAGCGCATTCACACAGGAGAGAGACCATTCAGCTGCAGTCAGTGTGGGAAGAGTTTTAGAGACTCAAGTGCCTTAATAGTCCACCAGCGCATTCACACAGGAGAGAGACCATTTAGCTGCAGTCAGTGTGGGAAGAGCTTTAGACAGTCAAGTAACTTAATAGTTCACCAGGCCATTCACACAGGAGAGAGATTATTCAGCTGCTGTCAGTGTGGGAAGCGTTTTAGTCAGTCACACCATTTAAAAGCACACCAGCATATTCACACAGGGGAGAGACCATTCAGTTGTAGTCAGTGTGGGAAGAGTTTTAGAGACTCAAGTACCTTAAAAGCCCACCAGCGTATTCACACAGGAGAGAGATCGTTCAGCTGCAGTCAGTGTGGGAAGAGTTTTAGTAAATCAAGTACCTTAAGAACCCACCAGCGCATTCACACAGGAGAGAAACCATTCAGCTGCAGTCAGTGTGGGAAATGTTTTAGTCTGTCAAGTAACTTAAGAACCCACCAGCGCATTCAAACAGGAGAGAGGCTATTTTGCTGCAGTCAGCGTGGGAAGAGTTTTAGTAACTGAATCACCTTAAGACACTGTCAGTGCATAAGATAAGATCACTTTATTGGCCATATACAATTTCTCATGTTAGGATTTTGTCTTTTAGCAACATGCTCACCATGAGGCCCACAGATAGGGAGAGAAGCTTGTGGTCAGCCCTTTGTACAACACCTTTGGTGCAGTTAGGGTTAAGGGCCTTGCTCGGGGGCCCACCAGAGTAGGATTCCTCTGCCAGCCGTGGGATTTGAACCGGCAACTTTCCTCTCACAGGTATAGATCCTTAGCTACAGAGCTGCTGCACCTTTCCTAATCATACCAGAGAGAGACCTTTCAGCTGCAGTCAGTGTGGAAAGGGTTTTATCCAGTAAGGTGACTTACAAATACACAGATTTAGTCACCAGTTTTTAAATTTAATCATAGTCTTAGTCAAGTCAACTGAAATGTCTATTGGTTGAAGTAGGTAGCTTGCTCAGCTTGTGACATCTGTTAAAGGTTCCACAGCTAACACGTTGTGTTTTCTTTCTTCTTTTTTCAGCATGGAATAAACCTGTACTTGTTCCTAAAATGTCTATTAGTCATAGTCACTTTGTACTCACCCATTTTTGAATAAGTCCAGTAAACTAAATGTTGACTGTAATTTCTCTTATGGTTGATTAGAACAGAATTAGTTCTAGTCATGCAGTTTACTTTATGTATATAATAAATTGCATAATGTTTTTAGTTTTATTCAATTCAAAAAAAATAAGTCTAAATTGAATTCTTTATTTCTTTACAATCTTGTAATGTTAAGTTTATTCCTGTTTAATTTACAATTAAGACTGTTCTCATTGGATTGGCTTGTAATTGTGTAACAGCTTTTAACTTATTATGTTAAGCAAGAAATGTCTATAAAACATACAAATTAGGATCCTGTAACTCTTAAGAAAAAGAGTAAAACATCTGATTAAATTCTACCAAATAACTCAAAGTCTTTGTTGCACAATCAAAATTGTATTTACCCCTGGGAAGAATAAATATCTAGTACAATGACAATTTTTGCAATAAAGAATAAATAATGAGGAATTGGAGATATTGTATGAATCTCTTAATAAGAAAATCAATTTTGGCACCATTACTAATCCATATTTTAATGTTTTTTTAACAGTTTTCAATGCAACTATTTTTTTTTTAAATGGGACAGGACACAATATATATACACACTTTAACAGACACATAAACTTAATGCAATTAAGCATTATTAAACATTATTTTCTGATGACCTTGTATGAATATGATTCACAGTTCCTGCATAGCCAGAACCTATGTCATCCCTACCTTAGTGAGCATCCTCACTTTTCTCTCAAATACAACATTCACTCCACAAAGAAGATGAATTATAAAAGCTGACACATTTTCCAAAGCTTTAAATACTGGTGTCACCCTGGAGGCACAGGTTTAAATCCCACTCTTGACAAAGCTTGCTCTGAGGTCCATCTAGTATCGTGCAAATGAGAAAGGCACTATGATGTAGATAATGTGTTACCATATGCACCAACACACAAAATGTCCCGTTCCTATCCTGTTATGTATCTATCCTATGCTGTATGCTCAATAGGAGTGAAGTGATACCTCCTGGTTTCTGGTACATATATATCCTGACCACCAATGAACAGATACCCATGTAGCTGATTCACGATTCAAGAACGCCTCACAGCTTCAGAACTTTCTTTGTTCACTGGAGATTGTGATCTATAATTAACCTTTTGGAAATAAAAAAACAAAATTAAATAAACACATAGGTAGATTTTTAAAAAGCATTAGGAGTTGACAAGGTTGCCCTTAGGAATAGTTGTCAGAAAATGACAGGAAAGGAAAGTTATGTAAGCATTCTGACACTGCATGGGAGATTGGAATCTAATGGGAGAAAAGCTACCAGTCTCCCTGTCTGGGAATGGAACCCCGGTCTCCCATGTGACAGGCGGGGATATTCACCACTATATGAACAAGGAGAGCTTGCTTGCTGCTAGGAGGCATTTTCTCTTATGGCTACTACTGTTTGGGGTTTCAGCTTTTATTTTCATTCCTTCTAGAGGAGCGCATGAAAACGGGTTTCCATCTGCGCCATCCTCACTCCTCCTCTTCTATTGTCACAGCTCCTCCTCCACAGCTACGAACACCTATGAAGTCGGTTCTTTCAGCTTTACTAATCAGGTTTCAAAGGCTGGAAGTAGGGCACAAGACATTAGGATGTAAAGAGTGTCGTTATCTGCTTCCAGCTGCGAAATGTTGCTTGTGGACACTGAAGAACTTATTTCCAAGGCTTTGGGTCCGAGTGATTTAGCATTTTAAAAGTACCAGGAAAAAAGGAAGAGAACTTTGTCTTCTTTTGTTCAGGACCACAATGACATAAGAAGGTCACTATAATCAGTAAGATTCAAACCCACGTGGGGAGACCCCAGTGGCTTTCTAGTCCATCATCTTGAGCACTCTGCCACAACTACAGCAAGTGTTGCTACTGCTGCATTCTTGCTACAATCTAACATGGAGTGCATGGCGGCGTCCAAAACCTTTTTCAAAGTCTCTCTCTGTCTTAAAGAAAAATCTTTACAAAATACATGCTATTTTGTAATAGGGGACAAAATAGGGGAGGGGACTCCCCTCCACCACCACCACTGTGCAGACAGACACACCTCAAAGGATTTAAGGGGGGCTTAAAGTTGGAATGATAGTCTTCCAGTCTGGACATGAAAATTGAATTTTGTTTAAAAACAAAATTAAAAATGGAGGAATGTGTACAAGGATTATAGAAGCTGCACCACAATTTGAATAGCATTTATATTAGTGTTACACGCAGGAATTGCCTTTGATTTACACTCTTATGAATGCCATGAAAAACGAAATGACCAAAAAAACTCAAGTCCTGTGATTTAATATAATGTTGTTGCGTGTCAAAGCAGTATTATACTTTATTCTACCACCGTGACACGGGGCGTATATGGAAATGAACACATGCTATGAATCATCTTTAATCAGTCCCTACCATTGTAAGGCACCTTGAAGTGTGCACCCCCATCAATATTTGCACATCTATGAAAGGTAAACTCTGTAAAGGAACTAATGCTATTAAACCGGCACCTCTGGAAAATCTTAAGAGTCTCTTAACAACACTTCCAGCAACAAGCATAGATTTTTTCCAGCAGGTTTCGCCCATCCAGCTACTGATTTTGTAGCTTTAGTGGGTTATCAGTTGTGGTTTGGAAGGTGATGTAGCTGCTAACTGCAATTGGCCAACAATCAAACCCAGGCTTCCCATCCAATAATTCTACCACTGAACCACCAGTGCACAGTGCATATATATATATATTAAAAAAGAAGTACTTAGACACTTTTTATGCTCTGTGCTGGATTTTGTGTCCCAAGGGTACTTTAGGACAATTAAGAATTTTCTTCTATCTGTTCATTTTGTTTTGGAGACGGATGCCTATGTTGTATAGTGTAGCGTTCAGAAATTGTATTCCAAAACTGACTCATGACAGAAGTTGTAAGAAAACCTGTTCAGCTTAATTTAATTATTTAATTTAATTATTTATTTTTTATTTAATTTCATTTTGTAATTTAATGTGAAGTTATAAGTATAACTGGAGCCACGGTTTAAAGGTTCGTGTAACCCAAATCCTGCACTGGCCTGAAATGACCCCTCATTTTACAGCATTTTTTTAGCTGATCTAAATTTGTCCAAAGGAGACATTATTGAAGAAGATCAGTTTCCAAGAGCTTTTTTCAAAGGTTGTTTTGGACTGATTTATTTAAAAAATAAGCTTTATTTCAAACCTAACATATCACAGTAGTAAAACATTCTCACAAATGGCATACTGTGCACGAAATGTTGCAGAAACACAATCTGATATTTTAATAACTATTATTTTAATAATTTGATAAGTGTGAGGCCCCGGATACCAATCTTCAGTTCTGATTGTTTTAAACATGATATCTTCCCTTCCTGTCGTGGAAGTCACACGATGTAAACAATTGTTTTTTTTTTCACATTGTGATCCAAAGAGCCTCAGATGCACAGTCTAACAGTAACCAAACCAGAATGGATTCTGCTGGGAGCCGGACTGAGCTCATTCTCACCCCCTGTGTTGAAAACAGAATTATCTCTTCCCCGAACATCGTCTACAGCTGCTAGATATTGTTCTGCGTCCTACTGCTTCAACAATTCCTTTGACGAAAGACAGATCACTTGTGCGCTTTTAACCTTCTCGCAGCTACAGGCGAGACTGAAGCTGGAGATGTGAAGGCACCCGCTGACGCATCTTCTCCAAATTTCACAATTGCGACAGACTTCTGTTTTTAAAAAAAAGTAGATATAGCCCTGAAAAAAAGCATTAGCTTGATCAGTTTTTACATTAATCGATTTTGAATAAAATATGATATTTTTATTGCATTTTACATAATAATAATAATAATTCTATTATTATCGCTTACACTTATATAGCGCTTTTCTGGACACATCACTTCAAGCGCTTTACAGGTAATGGGGACTCCCCTCCACCACCACCACTGTGCAGCCCCACCTGGATGATGCAACGGCAGCCATACTGTGCCAAAACGCTCCCCGCACATCAACTATCAGTGAGGAGGAGAGCAGAGTAATGAAGCCAATTCATAGATGGGGATTATTAGGAGACCATGAGTGGTAAGGGCCAATAGGAAATTGGGCCAGGATGCCGGGGTTACACCCCTACTCTTTCAAGAGACGACCTGTGATTTTTAAAGGCCACAGAGAGTCAGGACCTCAGCCAATGGATGGCACCTGTTTACAGTTTAGTGTCCCCGTCATAATACTGGGGCATAAGGACCCACATGGACTGCAGGGTGAGCGCCCAGCGACAGAAACCAGACAGTATCGTGTGTCGGGCTCGGCTGCGAGCAGGACAATGACGTCACGGGGACAAAGTAGAGAAAATCAAAATGGTTCTATAAAGACCTGTGTCAGCTGTCGGTTCGCAGTCCGGACTCTTAATTCACCGATCCGATTTCAAATCTCTCTAACACCTGAGCTGCGGCTTCTTTCGAGTAGTTATTCACGAGAACATTATGTTAATCATATAGGTGAAACGTTTAATATATTCAGGTGGGTAGCTACGTCAGCAAGCATATCTGCAAAGGAACAAGTAATACTGTAGGTTTATTCCATGCTGAAAAGAGAAGAGAGAAACAAACTGGAAGAAGGTTTAACAGCTGAAAGTTGTGTTTTCTCTCTTCTGTTTTCAGCATGGAATAAACCTATTACTTGTTCCTTTAATATATATTACTACAAGAGAGAATTAAAGTATGGAGGATGAGACAAATTTATGAATTCTTGGAAGAAAATGGTTTTTCTTTGCGTTCGAAATGAATCAAAACTTTAGCGCGACAAACAAACCCTTTGTCTTTTTTAAAAATATAATATTTTTAAACAGACAAGTGTAGAAAATCATGTCATTATCCTTTCCGACAACAACATCAAAGAGGCTAAGGAATTTCTACGGCTGACAGCTCCACATCATCTTCCCTTCATAACTAACCTCATTAGATCTCTCAACTCTAAACTCTACCAGTTTCTCACTACAGAGAAGGACAAAAAACTCAGTCATCTTCTACAGAAGAAAACCATCAATACCCCGAACACCCTCACCAACCCTAACCTTGTTGTCACCGTACCTTCTGACCTTTCCCTTTCACAGGATGAGCGATCCCTCCTCAGCAAAGGGCTCAGTTTTGTACCAGTTCCCAGGAAGCTGGACATCCCCCAGACCAATGTCGACCTTAACCGCTTTTACCGCAGGATCCGTCTCGGAGCACATTTTGCCGACAATTCCTCTTCACAGGCAGCTGATAACAACCCAGTTATTGATGTTATTAACAACATTAATCCCAAACAGAGCTGTTGGACTCCCTCCTCTGGTTATTTCATCAACCAACGCACTAATCAAACTCCCAAGGCACTCTCTATACCCAGTAAACATAGGTCTAACTTCACCCAAGGAGAAAATCAGGCGCTCCAGTCTCTCCGCAACAGGGATGATATCGTCATCAAACCAGCGGACAAAGGAGGTGCTGTTGTGGTGTGGCGTAAGGATCTATATATCTTTGAAGCCTCTAGACAATTAACTGACACTTCTGCCTACCTCCCTCTCCAACAGGACCCTACCACTGACTACCAAAAGGAAGTGGTATCCACCATTTCCCTTCTTATCAGCAGTAACGAGCTCCCCCAGGAGGCGAACCGGCTCATCATGGAACATCCACAGGTATCTCAATTTTACCTCCTCCCCAAAATCCACAAACCGGACACCCCTGGACGCCCCATCATATCAGCATGTAACTGTCCAACTACTTACATCTCAGCCTTTCTCGACAGCCTCATGAGACCGCTGGTTGAAGATCTTCCCTCATACATCAAAGACACCAACCACGCGCTCCAACTTTTCAATGATTTCCAATTTCAGGGTACCGAATGCCACATTTTTACCATGGACATCACATCTCTGTACACCATCATTCCCCATAATGATGGCCTTACAGCCCTCAAGCACACGCTGGACAAACGCACAGTGCTTGATCCACCCACCCACACCCTGGTACGCCTCGCAGAATCGGTCCTCACACTGAACGCATTCTCTTTCAATAATCTTTTTTACCAACAGGTCAGTGGAGTTGCCATGGGCACCAGAATGGGACCCAGCTATGCCAACATTTTTGTCGGCTGGGTAGAAGAACGCTTCTTCGCTTCCTACACTGGCTATGTCCCTGACTTCTACAAACGATATATTGATGACTGCGTTGGTGCCGCCACATGCTCCAACGATCAGCTTGAGTTCTTCCTGCACCATTTCACCAACTTCCACCCGTCCCTCAAATATACGGTTAACATATCTTCCACCACTCTTCCGTTTCTAGACATCCACTTGTCTATCAACTACCCCCGACTGTCCACTTCAGTTTATTACAAACCCACGGATTCACACAGCTACCTCCTGTACAGCTCATTTCACCCCAACCACACTAAAAACTCTCTTCCTTTTTCACAGTTCCTTAGGTTACGACGATTATGCAGCGACGACATCGACTTCGAGAACCAAGCCCTCGAAATGTACTCATTTTTCATCAACAGAGGATACCCTAGCAGTGTGATTGACAGGGCCCTTGCCCGAGCCAAAAACACCCCCCGGACCATCAACCCGATCAGGAACTCCCGCCGTAACAACTGCATTCCTTTGGTGCTTCCTTACCACCCTAACACACTTCCTATCCCCAGGACCATTAACCAGAACTTTTCCATCCTACAGGATGATCCCTCCATTGGGGCCCTCTTTTCTGATCGCCCTATCATCTCATATCCCCGACCACCTAATCTGCGTAACCTCCTTGTTCACAGCTCCCTTGACCGCCCTCAACAACCATCCACACCAGGCACTTTCCCTTGCAACAGAGCTCGCTGTATCACCTGCAAGTACACAGCCACCACCACACTCATTCAAGGCCCCTCAGGACAATCCCGGATCACCCAGACAGCATCTTGTACCTCCAGCAACCTTATTTACTGTATCTCTTGCAGTAAATGCCCAGCCATCTACATTGGAGAAACAGGAAGGAGACTCGGAGACCGCTTCAGAGAACACGTCAGGGCTGTGAAGATTAAAGATCTCTCCAAGCCCATTGTTTCTCATTTCACCTCTGACGGCCACAACCACTCCAATCTCTCTGTCTGTGTTCTCAAAGACTGTTTTCCGAACTCATACATCAGAAAGACCACCGAAACTAAAATTATTCTGCAGCTAGGATCACACATTCTCCCTTCCCTTAACGACAGACTACTGTTCTTTTAAATTTTCTCCATTCATTGGAAGTTTCATTTCACACCTCTCTGCACCCATTCTGACTTCACACCTCTTGACTGGCCTCTCTTTCTGTCCCCTGCTCCCGCCTCTCACTCCTCCTCCCTCCCAACCTTTGTTCTCCCGCTAATTTACCTTTGCCTACTGCCCTGTCTCTCTCACACCTGAAGAAGGCTCCACGGCCGAAACATTGTGTTCTCTTTCTTCTTTTTTTCAGCATGGAATAAACCTATTACTTGTTCCTGTATACATGCCCCAGAAGTGCCCTAAAATCACCCAGGAAGGTGCCCTAAAATCACCCAAGAATGTGTCCTAAAATCACCCAGGAAGGTGCCCTAAAATCACCCAGGAATGTGCCCCAAAAGTGCCCAGAAATGTGCCCTAAAATCAACAAGCAATGTGCCCTAAAATCACCCAGGAATGTGCCCCAAAATCACCCAGGAAGGTGCCCCAAAAGTGCCCAGAAATGTGCCCCAAAATCACCCAGGAATGTGCCCCAAAATCACCCAGGAATGTGCCCCAAAAGTGCCCAGAAATGTGCCCTAAAATCACCCAGGAAGGTGCCCCAAAAGTGCCCAGAAATGTGCCCCAAAATCACCCAGGATTGTGCCCCAAAGTGCCCAGAAATTTGCCCTAAAATCACCCAGGAAGGTGCCTCAAAAGTGCCCAGAAATGTGCCCCAAAATCACCCAGGAAGGTGCCCCGAAAGTGCCCAGAGCTGTGGGCCTCCGTGCGGAAACAGTCCCCGAGACGAAGGCTCCTGAACGAGCTCGCCCCCCGGCTCACCCGGCTCACGGCAGTCTCACACCTGACGGCAGTCTCAGCGGGTGGGTCGCGATGCCCCCCCCGTTGAGCCCCGCGCGCCGCCGGACTGGCCCGAGTCTCTGAATTTCGACGTCTCCCGGAAGATTCTTCTTTCCTTTCCTCTCCTCCTCCTCGGCTGTGAAGAGCCCTTCTCAGGGGCGTCAGTCCAGCGGCGGTGAGGCTGCGAGGGGCCGCGGGGTCCCCCAGCGTGCCCCGACTCCGGTCCCCTCATCTGCTCCCGTCCTCGCCCCTTGCCCGTGCCCCACAGCCAGCTCTCGCCCTGCCCCCTGCCAGCGCGAATCTCAGCCTACGCTCTCTGGGGAGAACAGACTCTGCGTGGCAGGAGGCCAGTGTCTGCACACACGCACACCTGCGCACACCACTGTTTACCTGGAGCTGTTGGAGCCAGCTGTGTCCTGAGAGAAGACAGGGTATCGGCTTCAACCACAGGGCTGGGCAGCTTGTTCCCCACCCCCACCCGCCACCAGTGGCCAGGGGCAGAAACCGCACGCCAGCGCGATCACATCCGAGCAGAGACTGTTTGCCTCCTGCTTTTTAGCACTGGCTTAAAGCCATCCGGGTGTCCCAGCTCGATCATCGCAGCCCCAACACTGACCTCCCCCCTCTTTATATCCTGCGCTTACTGGGACGCAGGCCGTGTCTGGCTTCTAATCTCTGGAATAAAACTGCAAACTGGGCAGTGGAAATTCAAACCGGTTTGACTTTATTTTGAAGGAGCGGGTTAAATTCAGCGCGTTTCCCCACCCCCCAAACACCAAGAGTTAACTAACTGGACACCGTGGTGTTGTTTGTGACCGAATACAGAGACTTAAAATCAATGAACAGTGAGGCAGCCTTTTCCAAACGAATCAGACAGGTACACAGCCTAGTACAGACCCACAACATGCGTGTCACCATGGTGACACATCCATAACACTTGTATACATCTTTTCTGATAGACCAGCGACACTCTTAACGAAGGAGAAAATCGGAAAGCCGATTTGAACGTGTGAATTTTGCGCACAAACACACACACACACAAAAAAAAAATATTTCACCCAACAATTTTTACATACATTTTAATTTCATTTTTGGAGTTGTCAGTTAGGTCTGAATTTTCTTCCACAATCATTAAATGTAATATATGTGTGTGTATATATATATGTCATATTTATACATAGTATAACCACCCCCTAACCCAAAACCAGTACCGCGGCCCAGTTCATTCGGTGAGCCGTAGGATTTGTCTGAAGTGACAGTCGGTCCCAGAAGTCTGTCCTCTGGTCTCCAGTTTTCACTGCACACTTGTTCTTTGAGGGCCTTGACTGGATCATGTCAGTAACTTCACCTCCTGTGCCGCTGTGGAGAAGGCTGGGGAACAATCCTTCGTGCCAGATCAAGTCAGAGGCTTTCTCGATATCAATAAAGCAGGCAAAATCTGCTCTCTCTCTCCTCCTATCCTCCTCCCTCTGTCTCAGCTCCTCCCCCTGTCTCTCCTCCTCCCTCTCCCTCTGTCTCAGCTCCTCCCCCTGTCTCTCCTTCTCCCTCTCCCTCTGTCTCAGCTCCTCCCCCTGTCTCTCCTCCCCCCCTCCCTCTGTCTCAGCCCCTCCCCCTGCCTCAGCTCCCCCCTCTCCTCTGTCTAAGCTCCTCCCCCTGTCTCAGCTCCTCCCCCTGACTCTCCTCCTCCCTCTCCCTCTGTCTCAGCTCCTCCCCCTGTCTCAGCTCCTCCCTCTCCCTCTGTCTCAGCTCCTCCCCCTGTCTCTCCTTCTCCCTCTCCCTCTGTCTCAGCTCCTCCCCCTGTCTCTCCTCCCCCCCTCCCTCTGTCTCAGCCCCTCCCCCTGCCTCAGCTCCCCCCTCTCCTCTGTCTAAGCTCCTCCCCCTGTCTCAGCTCCTCCCCCTCCCTCTGTCTCAGCTCCTCCCCCTGACTCTCCTCCTCCCTCTCCCTCTGTCTCAGCTCCTCCCCCTGTCTCAGCTCCTCCCTCTCCCTCTGTCTCAGCTCCTCCCCCTGTCTCTCCTCCTCCCCCTCCCTCTGTCTCAGCTCCTCCCCCTGTCTCTCCTCCTCCCTCTCCCTCTGTCTCAGCTCCTCCCCCTGTCTCTCCTCCTCCCTCTCCCTCTGTCTCAGCTCCTGCCCCTGTCTCACATGACTAGATTTCACCCCTATTAAAGGGAGCGAGCGCCTACACCGAACGGAATGTCGTTCTCGGACGTGTGGCCCGATTTGCCCAAAACCCGGAATTCGGATGTTGACAGGGAAGCTGCATACCTATCATACCCCTGTCATACCTGTCCAGCAGGGCCGGGGGGGGGGGGGGCACGTTCCTCTTTTGGCAAGAGCGAAAGCAACAGCAGGAGGCCTTCCCTGGAGCCGCTGGGGGACGGCCTCCTCCCACCTGGACCTGTTTTATCAGCGCCGGTCCGAGGGAGAGGGAGGCAGGCAGGAGAGGAGGACCATGGCCACGGGCGACAGTTCCTCCCGCCCCGGAGGTGAGGATCTGGTCCGCTTCACCCCCCCGGCGTCCCGTCCCGCCGGAGGAGAGACGGCTCTGCCCGGCCTGCAGCCCCGCGGGACCGAAGCAGAGGGCCGGGCAGCCTGTTCCACACCCCCACCCCCCTCTGTGTACAGAAGAGCCTCCTGTCCTGACTGGAGGAGCTCACCCAGCTGTGTCTGGAGAGGAGCCAGGGTATCGGCTTCAACCACATGGACTGGGCGGCTTGTTCCCCACCCCCACCCCCCTCTGCGTAAAGTATTGTTTGCAATGCAGTTTCCTTTGCGGACTCCCGGCGCTCCCTGCGTCCTACCACAGGGATGGCCGTCCGGAGTCACCAGTGTAACTGATGGAGGGCCTGCGGCCTTGCAACGGGTTCGAAGTCCTCTCTTCAGCTCTGAGGCCTTGTCATCACTCAGGCTGCTGCGAACGGTGACTGCGATTTCCTGAGTTTATCTCTGAGTCTCACTGGGAGAGAACTGTTTGTCCCTCTGCACACACACACACTGACCGCTACGTGCTTCTTTCTGCACCGCTATAGCGCCCCCCCCACACGGATGTGTACCCCAACACTTGAATTTCCACACACTCCTTTAAATGGACTCCCCAGTTCATTTCTCCCAGTGCTCCCAGCTCACCTGCCTGGAGTGAGAGGGATCGGGCACAGAAAGCTCTCTCATTCTAAAACAGTACGACACTTAGGCAAAGAAACAGCGGGAAATCAAAGGTGACTTTCTGCCTCTCTGGCTCGTGTTCGGTTTTCATCTCAAGTCTGAATTGTTTCGAGGGGACAGCGACGACAACAATGGCCTCACTGGTCCAACGCTGACGACGGCTCCCTGTATGTACAGCCGGCAGCCATCTCACCCTGCAGCTCCCAGCTGGCAGCCCCCCCACTGGAGCTCAGCAGGAGTGAGCCTGGTCAGTACCTGGAGGGGAGACTCCTGGGAAAAACTAAGGCTGCTGCTGGAAGAGGGGTGAGTGGGGCCAGCAGGGGGCGCTCTCACCCTGCAGTCTGTGTGGGTCCTGATGCCCCAGTATAGTGACGGGGGACACTGGACTGTAAAGAGGCGCCGTCCTTCGGATGAGACGTAAAACCGAGGTCCTGACTCTCTGAGGTCATTAACAATCCCGGGGTGTTTCTCGAAAAGAGTAGGGGTGTTACCCCGGCGTCCTGGCCAAATTTCCCATTGGCCCTTACCAATCATGGCCTCCTAATAAACCCCCTCTCTGAATTGGCTTCATCCCTCTGCTCTCTTCCCCACTGAGAGCTGGTGTGTGGGGAGCGTTCTGGCGCGCTATGGCTGCCATCGCATCATCCAGGTGGGGGCTGCACACTGGTGGCGGTAGTGGGATTCCCCATTCCCTGTGCAGCGCTTTGAGTGGAGTGTCCAGAAAAGCGCTACATAAGTGTAAGCAATTATTATTATTTGCAAATCACTACTTATGTACTTTCTCTGTTTTTTTCTTAAGAAATGTGTTATGCACTTCAACAGGTCCTCAGGCGTGTTCTTTCCGTGTCGTGTTTCTCTGGAAATCAGAATCTGGCCTCTTCAGAGCAGCTCGGCCGCTTGAAAAGGTCCTACAGTTGTGAAAATCTGCTCGGTGCTGCTCTGCTTTTGTTTTCTGTGGGTGTGGCTTCAGTGCAGCCGCTACAGGGGTAGACACAGACACACACTCACAGATCCTGGACAGGACACACACACACACACACACCCTGGACAGGACACCAGTCCATCACAGGACACACACACACTCACACACCCTGGACAGGACACAAGTCCATCACAGTACACACACACCCTGGACAGGACACCAGTCCATCACAGGACACACACACACACTCACACACCCTGGACAGGACACCAGTCCATCACAGGACACACACACACACCCTGGACAGGAACTTGAACTTGAACTTGAACTTTATTGCCATATGTAACCGGTGCTGGTACAATGGAATTCTTACTTACAGAAAGTCTCTCGATTGTAAAACAAGTGTAAACCAAAACAAAGTGCAAACAGTGCATCAAGACAATGTACAAACAAACAATAGACAATCTGCAAGTAAACATGTAGACAGTTTGAATGTAAACAATACAGACGTGTAAACAATGACTGGAGATGTGCAATAGATAAGAAATCATAAAGAGGTAGATGGTGATGGTGTAGGTGTGGTCCGAGGGGGATGGCTAAATGTGTTCGCCAGTCTCACTGCTTGTGGATAGAAGCTATTGAAGAATCTAGTGGTAAGTGTCCGTATGCTCTTGTATCTCTTGCCTGAGGGCAGTGGGGTGAAGAGCTCATGCCCGGGGTGGTGACTGTCCTCTGTGAATTCTAGCCAGAATACTGTCCTGAGATTAGCTACGCCTTGATCGTGCACGGATTGGCGTGGCGTTGTTTTTTGTTTTAAAGGAAACAGGAGTAGAAGAGATATATGTATGTATGTTTTTGGTGTTTTCCTTGTTTGTGAAATACATATACACACGCACGACACTAACATAAACACACCTCATAATAAAAGAGCAAAGCATTAAGTAGCAGGATTTAAAGGACGTTGAGACCCGAGAATCGCCCTGATTGAGCTCAGTGCGTAAATCCACCCCGGGGCAAAAGCAGCGATGCTGGCGTTCTGGGGATGGTGAATTACTGATCAAGAAAGGGGGTTTTCGAGGTCTCGTTTCTTACCTGTGAACAGTGTGGTGTAAGTCCTCTAAAGTCTCTGAGAGGCATTTAGATCTGGAGGTAACAGACGCCCTTGGCTGAATGAGTGCAGGAATGCACAGGTTTTTCAAGTGAAAGCATCCCCTTACTGTATGAGCTGTTACCTCACACACGATAAAAGTAAAAGAGACCGAACATGTGTGCTAACTGATGGTTTGAGAAAGTGGTGGAAGGGTCCGTTTATATATCGGAAAAGTGTAAGTTGACGGAAAAGAAGGAGAAAAATATGGGAAAAGCTGAGTTTGTCAGAGGGAATTTGGGGCGAAGACGCCTGTAAAGAAAGCATATGAGTATTGATTGGCAAAAGCACAAGCATGTAGCTCCCACCCTGGTGCACGGCCAGCACCAGTGGTGGCAGATACATGAGAAAAAAAAAAGAAATTGGGATGTGACTTAAAAGTGTGTTTACGGGGAAAACAAAAACCCGGAAGAAAAGATACTTTACTCGCTACGAAAGAGTATAAACAAAAGCAAAAAGAGGCAGTGCAGGAGAATCAGAAACTAAAAGAAGAATTAGTTGATGACAGCGTCACTCTAAGTGTCTAACACCCTGTCGAGGGGGGTCCGCACTAGCACCTACCTTCCCTGATTCCCCCCATACGATCAAATCCAAAACCGGGAGATATTGACCGGAGGTCTAAAGTACCGCACCCGAAATTAGAAATGCAGCGAACCTGGAGTGCGCTTCAGGAATTAAAAGGATTAATGTAGAAGTAAAACAAGAATACAGCACATTGTAGTACGAAGAGAAAAATATATTCTCGATGTGTATGTGTGTAACTGAGTTTTTGTATACTAAATGACGGTGTGGGTGTGTTTAGCCAGCGGGAATGGCTAGAGACATAACTAAAGAGACTTGACGAAATTCAACTTAAGGAGATTGGAAAATATAAGAGCGTCTGAAACGTATAAGTACAGTACGGGTGGACATAAAAGTAGTTAGATAAACAGTTTTTGTATTTTTATACAATTAGTTGCAATAGTGGAAACAATTTGGGTTTATTCGAATGTCTCGAAACCAGACATGCTGAAACGCTGTAGGTTTAGAATCGAGACTGGGGAGAATAACGTCTTGTGAGAAGATCTGTTTACCTAACAATTAGATCCTGTAAATCCCTTGTAGCCTCCCTAAGTCTGTCCCAGTCCAGTGGTTAAAAATGGGACAGACTTATCGTAGGGCATTAGTTGCTTGGGACAGGCAGGTCTGCCTGTACACTGGCACCTCCAGGTCCCATCCTTCTGCAGCCCCACATTGCGTTCCATCCAGGTCCATTTCTCAATCCTTGGGGCCTGGGCCTGGAGCTCGCTGAGCTGTTCCGTCCAGAGTGCCTGTATGTTCACTGTGCAAACTGAAATAATCTGAAGAGGTTTTTCTATAACCCACTCCTCTCATTGCCCCAGGGCAGCTTGACGTGCTGTCCAGTCTGCCAGCTTATTGCCCCTGGCCTCGGGTGTGTCCTCTTTTCTGTGGCCCTTACATTTGACTACAGCTACCTACTTTGGGAGTTGGAGAGCCGCAAGCAGCTCAGACACCAGATCTGCATTCTTTACCGGAGTGCCAGCAGAGGTTAAAAAATCCCTATTACTCCATAACCTTCCAAAGTCATGGCATACTCCAAATGCGTATCGTGAGTCTGTGTATATTGTGGTGGTCTTGCCTTTTGCTAATTTACAGGCTTCCACCAAAGCTTTCAGTTCAGCTCGCTGTGCTGACGTGGGTACCTCAAATCTTCCCCCACATTGGATATCATGTTCTGTAGTCACAGCCCAACCCGCTTTCCTCTCCCCACTAGAATTTATGAATGAAGTTCCATCAGTGAAGAGGATGAGGTCTTCATTCCTTAGTGGTTGCTCGGCTATTTTGATGCCCTCATCTTCTCCCATTGCCCAGACATCACAGCTGTGTTCTAACATATAGGCTTCTGATGGGTCAGGTAACAATGTGGCTGGATTTAGAGCTCCTTCACGTTCAATGGTTATATTTGGAGCCTCTAACAAGACCTGCCACTTGCTCCATCGTATCGCATTAACCTGACTGACCCAATTCAGGGACATGAGGGTGTGTACCGCATGTGGGCATTGAACAATCAGTTGTTGATCTAGCACTATGTTATTGACTGCCTGTACTACTAGACAGACAGCCTGAACGGCTCGTAGACATGGTCCCCAGCCCCTGGCTACCTCGTCCAAGGATCCAGAGTAATACCCTACCGGGCGGTACCTACCCCCATGTTCCTGTGTTAGTAGAGCTGTCCAAAATCCATTCTTTTCACTTACGTAGAGGTAGAATGGTTGATCTGTCTGAGGAAACCCCAATGCAGGAGCCTGTAACAGAGCTTGTTTTAAATCATTAAAAGCATGTTCAGCTTCAGGACTCCAAGCAATAGGATCAAGGGACCTCCCTCCCCCCTTTAATAGGTCTGTAAGTGGTTTGGCCCTTTCAGAAAAAGCATCAACCCAATTTCTATTGAAATTGCACAGACCCAGAAATGATCGGAGCTCTCTCACCGTACTGGGACTAGGGTGTGTTCGGATTGCCTGGGCCCGATCTTCTGTCAATTCCCTTTTTCCCTGACTAATCTTCTCTCCCAAGTAAATTACGGTGTCTAGGCATAACTGTGCTTTGCTATAACTAGCCTTGTGTCCTTTTTCAACCAAATGGTCAAGAATAATTTGGAGGTCCTTCTTGTGGGTTTCCTCGTCAGGAGACGCGATTAAAATATCATCCACATATTGGATAACGACGGAGGACACTTGAGGCAGCTCCCGGAGATGCCTCCGAAGTGCCATGTGATACACGGTGGGGCTGTTATGAAACCCCTGTGGTAACCTGGTTCAAGTATATTGTTCTCCATCTACAACAAAAGCGAACCAATCTTGTACCTCTGGGTGTAGAGGAACAGACCAGAACCCATTAGCCATGTCAATTACTGAAAACACCTGGTGCTCAGGGGTCAGTAGTTGAAAAATAGCAGAGGGGTCTGCTACCAAGGGGGTGAGACGGTTGATATGTTGATTAGCTTTTGAGTAATCAACTGTGAATCGCCATGCTCCGCTGGCTTTCTTTACGGGCCATATTGGACTGTTGCTTGTACTATGTGTTTTTCGTACAATGCCTTGAGTCAATAGTTTTTGTATTACTGGTCGAACCCCTTCCTCCGCCTCTTTGTTGATTTTATATGGCTTTGTGTATGGCGAGGATTTCCCAGTAAATGTGGCGGGTTCCATATCCAGAAGCCCGCATTCATCCTTATCCATAGTCCAAATTGAATGCCCTTTTAGTTCGTCTTTACTGAGGGACCAGATGTTTACCTCCACCCTCTCCTCATGTACGGTTAATGTAACCCCTTGTAGGTATTTCAGAGCATCCCATCCCAACAGATCTGGGGTAGATCCTACCCACATGACAGCGTTAAATGTTACCTCCGCATCTCCTAGTCTAATCTTGAGTTTTTGAGTTTCTCTGAGTGTTATTCGATTGCCCCCTACACCAGTGGCCTCCAGCTCCCTCCCTGTGAAGATGACACCACACCGTTTGGCTGACTGTTCAGATAAACAAGATAATTGAGCCCCAGTGTCCCATAAAAGTGACATTTGAATCCCATTAATCGTGCATTGTAATTTGAGCTCTTTTTCACTCAGTTCCTGAGATAGGCGTAGGGAGGCCACTAGGGGGAGTCCTAGTTTAAAAGCTCCCTGATAGCGCGTTTGTCTGCTTCGCTCAAATCCTGTAATTGTGACAACAGGTTTTTTTGCCCCTCTCGATTCGAGGGATTGAAAGGGGGATCTCGGTATCTTCCAATCCTGCCTTCACTGGCTAATCGCTTTTTGCAATTCTTTTGCCAATGTCCGAAATATTTACAATAATGGCACAGAGTTGTAATTTCGCCTTTTGGATTTAGTCGGGTGTCAGGGCCAGCTCCACCCTTCAGTATGGGGGGTGTCCACCCTGTTTGTATTGCCCGCACCTTAGCATACATATTTCTCTCGATTTGCCGTGCCATTTTAACTATTTCCTCAAATTGTTTGGTCGGAACTTGCCCTATTTCGGGCTCTTTTAACTAAAGGGCTTTGGCTATATCTGGCTTAAGACCGCCCAAATAAATTTGTTTAATCACAGCAGAGGCGTCGCTATTCACATCATCTTCGTCACTTAGTCCTGAGCATTCCAGCCAGAGTGTGACGAAGCGGTCAGTGAAGTCAGCCACATCCTCGCTTTCTTTTTGCTGACACGCAGATATCTTTTTCCAATCTGTCTTTGGTGGATAATTTTGTTTAAGCCATCGCCAAACCCATTCCCATCGCCCTCCCCTGCCGTTATCCTCACACAATCATTTAAGTTCTCCGACACGCTTTTCCCCTGTCCTTCTGAGGATCATAGCAGCAGCCAGGGGGGAGATACCATAAGTATCTTTTAATTCCTGAAGCGCACTCCAGGTTTGCTGCATCCCTAATTTTGGGTGCGGTACTTCTCTAGCCCACCGGTCAATATCCTCCGGTTTTGGATTTGATCGTATTGGGGGTTCAGGGAAGGTAGGTGCGAGAACGGACCCCCTCGGCGGGGTGCGAGACGGAGTTAGAGTGGCCCTGTCATCAACGGCGCCAGCCCCTGCTACATCAAGTCCTTTCCCACTTCGAGTGAGAGTACAGATCTGCGGGCACCCTCCCTCTAACAGGGGAGACCCTGATCCGTCTTTATTACACTCATACCAAGTGTTATCCCAATCAGACCCCCCTTCTCCATATGGCCACTGTGGGAATTGATCCCAATTATTTTCGTTTCCTGCCTGTTTGTTCCCCTGTGGGAGAGCAGGATATAATTTAGTCGCCGGCTGTAGCACATTAACCAGTGCAGCGTGACCAGGAGTTAATTCCTTCTTTAGTTTCTCATTCTCCTGTACTGCCTCTTTTAGGTTTTTTTCTAGTACCTCTTTTGCCGCGAATAAATTATCTTTCCTCTCATTTAACGCTTTTATTTTTTCTGTGAACTCCTTCTCTTTTTCATCCCATTCTTACACACTGATCTCAATCAGGGCGATTCTCGGGTCTCAACGTCCTTTAAATCCTGCTACTTAATGCTTTGCTCTTTTATTATGATGTGTGTTTATGTTATTGTCGTGCATGTGTATATTTATTTACAAACAAGGAAAACACCAAAAACATACATATATATATATATCTCTTCTACTTCTGTTTCCTTTAAAACAAAAAACCACGCCACGCCAATCTGTGCACGATTAAGGCGTAGCTAATCTCAGGACCCCAGGCGCAATTAAGGCCCACACCAATCCTGGATTATACGTGCATTTAATGTACCACTCAGCTCCAGAACCCCGGGCGCAATTAAGGCCCACACCGATCCTGAGCCTCAGAACTCTGGGCGCAATTAAGGCCCACACCAGTCCTGAATTACGTGCATTTAATGCACCACTTGCTCTAGAACCCCGGGCGCAATTAAGGCCCAAACCAGTCCTGAACTTCAGAACTCCGGGCACAATTAAGGCCCACACCAGTCCTGAACTTCGCGGTAAAGGTCCAAAACCCGTTCAAAAACTCCACGCGCAATTAAGGCATACACCAGCTTCGAACGCCTGTACACAATACCGCGGACCGCCTGCCAGACCAAATTCTGGGCTTACAGCAAACAACCCATTACATACACCGGTGTCTTCCCCAGGCCAGAGGAATTCAGGAACTCACGTTTACTCTGTCATCTCTGGGGATTCTCGCAGGGAGCAGAGACTTCTCAATCGGTCAGAGAGAGTCGGGACTTTTTTTTTAAAAAAAGAGGAGTCCTTACCTCTTAGTAATGTGAGCGCTGACCGTCTCTCCTGCCGATGGGAAGTTCTGCGCCTTCTGGAGCATCCGCCGACTACGCCAAATCTGTTGTAACAGAAGGAATAAGGTTCTTGATCCAGAGATTAAGTAAAACAGATGAGTTTATTGCATGCAAGGAACAATAAAGCCGAAGTCTTGTTTCCCGCAAGAAACAACAAAACCGAAGGATTGTTCGATGTGCCGGTACAAACTTTTAGGTTATATAGTCCTTGCTTGCTGCTTCAGACGTCATTCGGTGTTATGGTAAGTGGGGGGGGTCATGGTATTTGGCCAGTTAAGAGGCCCTGGCCAAATGGTCAGTTTAAGATTATGCCCCCAGGGGGTTCCTTGCTCGCATCTGGAATCCTTATCAGTTAACTCCCTTTCCTGCCATAAGCCCCTGTTGCTTAGAAGTCTAATTTTCAGGCAGAACTGACTTAAGTTATTAACTCTTTTTACATCTTGTCTCTTACTTCAGATGAGAGGAGCACGATGGAGAACCAAAAACGTGAAAAAGCCTTCACAGTTAGTTTCTGTGTTTTTCTTGTTCCCCATCTATGTTTTTATGTTCTTTTTCTTTTTGTTTTGAAGTTGTTTCATTTTTATATTTTTTTTTTATAGTTGTTAGACTACTACAGTGATTTACCTAGGTTCCCGGAAGACTTCTTGTTTCGTGTTTGTTGTGTTTTTGGGTTACAACCAATTTTTTTTTTATTGATAGGGCCCCACGCATTACTGTGGGACTAATTAACTTTAGTTCTTACATTGTTCCTGAAATCTCCTTAATAACTACTACTCTGTTGTTGTTTTTTTAAAAAAAGGCACAAGTGATGTTTTCTTTTCTTGCGGCTGATTGGTATCTACAACCGGTCAGTTGCAACGAACTTGGCCACTGAAATTGGTCAGCAGCTGTGTACTAAACTTGTTCTCAATTGCAACAAACCTAAAATAACAGCTGCTGCCCATTAGGTGTTACTGTAGCCTCTTCACAGGGTTTAAGCAGAACAAGCAATCACATTAGAACTGTTGTGAATATAGTGGAAATTATAAAGTCACTCAAAGACGAGCTTATGCATCACTCACTTGAAAATTATTGTTATATTTAACTAAAATTGCTTTCCAGACACCACAACTATTCACAATGAATTGTTATCAATACATGTCTTAATGAAACGTGTAATTTATTCATAATTAACTTTAATATCCATCTTTATAAGTAGTTGTACTGTATTACATGTACAGTCTTTAATATGCGATAGTGAATTATCAGGTATCCTGGGGAGGGAAGAAAACTGAAATGAAGGAAATACATATTTAAAGGGGGTGTATGTCTTAAATGTGTTCTGTCATATCTGGGAGTTTGAATAGATTTGTTGTATAATTTATTGTGATTTCACTCTATACTTGTGTTTCTCAGGAGAAAGTAGTAACGTTGGGGATTTGAGGGTACAAAAAATATGTTGTACTGTACTGGCAAATGTAAGGTTATGTTAAAAAAATGTATTACCCTTTTGAACATGATTATTAGACACCTGTTGAATCTCAACCGGGGTTTCTTGAGAGATCGTTCAGTGAGATAGCCCTCCCTCTGGACTCCGCACTGAGCTGAAAGCTACGTGAGCTCCTCACTGCTTGTCCTGTACTGTTACCTGTGCTCTCGTCTACATTATCTACGTGCAGCACAGCGCCAAGAACACCATTAACTTTGTGACGGAACGTGCTTAAGAGTGCTAAAACATTCCTAGAACAAGTTGGAAAACTGAGGGACAAAAGACCATCTACTGTAAGTGGACAAAGACTACTTATTTTTTTATTGATACTTTTAATATCTGTTGACTATCATTATGCTAAAAAATAAAGACCCTGTGCTCAAGTTGATGATATCCCCACGCTGTTGCAGGAAGTCCTTATAGAAATTGTTACAACAACGCAAGTCCTTATACTCAAAAAGCCGATGGGCGGGCGAAAATAAAAAATCAGGCTGGAACAGTTCAATCGAGATGACAAATCCACATCGCAAAGGCACAAATGAGGTCAGAAACAAGTGAGAGTCCAGGAAGCAACGATGAGTTCAAACCAAAAGAAGAAGAGTACGCGCACTAGGAAGCTCCAAAGAGAATCTGATTTAGTGCGGGAAAAGAGGAGGGTTAAAGTAGTGACGGGAGTGAAAGGCGATAGGAATATTAGTTGCGGCGTGAGCATCTGTTTAAGTGGGTGTGCGTGGGAATGTGAAGGCGTTTGTTAGAGCGGGTGGAATGCTTGACCGTGTGAGTGCGTGCGGAATTCGTAACAAAATCATACTTTAGAAATTACATGCAGATAACAAAAATGGTTTAAAAAACTTTATTGCAGAGCAAAATTTTAATAACAATCAAATCAGTTACAATCAAAAGTGGTACATTCAGAATTATACATCAATTAATGTTTTTTTTTCTAATTTCTGAAACATCAAATTATAAAAAAGAAGAAAGACTGAGCAGAAATGGGATGTTCAAGCCTCCGTTTTGTAAAACACAAGCTGTAGACACAGACACTGAGGACTGTATGGAAACAGTGAAGTGGACTCAGGACACAGACAGTCTCAGTGTGGAAACAGTGGAGTGAAGTGGACTCAGGTCACAGTGTCAGTGTGGAAACAGTGGAGTGAAGTGGACTCAGGTCACAGACAGCGTTGGTGTGGAAACAGTGGAGTGAAGTGGACTCAGGTCACAGTGTCAGTGTGGAAACAGTGGAGTGAAGTGGACTCAGGTCACAGTGTCAGTGTGTAAACATTGGAGTGAAGTGGACTCAGATCACAGACAATGTCAGACAGTCTCAGTGCTAAGAGCAGGTCTAAGACTGTGTGACTCTGTTGGTGAAGCTCTTCTGTGTCTAGACCTGCAGGAGGAGCTTCTCTCAGACAGCCCTGTCAGTCTCACAGCACCCATCCTCTCCCTGAAATTCGTCCCCAACATCATCGTAGTTAGTACTGTCAGGGGCAGGGGCTCCTTCTTCAGAGGGCAGTGTGTGCAGGACCCTGTCCACTCCAGGGCCAGTGTGGGTGACACCTGACCGAGAGACACAGATATTTTAGTTGATATACAGTAGAGTCATTCCTGTCCATCAGCTGTCCTCTGCCTGTCCCCGCTGAAGAGATAAAGCTGCTGAATACAGAATACGACCTACAGTTACATTTCTCTCTTTGTGAACCTGGATGTTACAAAATGAATGGCAATCTATCTCCCTGTTCTAAAAATGTTCCCACTGGCCAGGAGAGGCTGTTTTTAGCCAAGGGAATCTCAGAACAATTAAAGTTTCTAGAAACAACTAAAGTAAACTGAGGTAAACGTTATGGTTGCTTTGATCACTGAATCACACATCCCTACATCTTTGCATACATCTCCTTACTTTGAAGGCCCTGAGAATTGGAAATGTTGACAATAGCCAGGCATATCTAGATTTTTGAAAACACTTCCATAGTCACAATAGTATAGTGAATGGATGTTTTAAGTTGTTGTAATAATCAGAGATTGGACAGTACATTGTGAGAGTATTTGCTGATTTTATGAACCAATCTAAATAATATACAATTTATTGATAGAAGCATGACATGATCTGCAGTGATACAAATGGCTGTTAGTGGAGTAATGGTTGGAGTAAACAGAATAGTTGTTACAATATTGTAGTCAAAAGCCTTGAAGTAAGTTGATAATTTTCCATATAAAATTAGGAAGAATTGATGATTTAGTGCAGATTTGACTTATGCTCATGAAGTACTAATTCTCTAAATACAGTGAGGAAATACTTTGACAGTATTTTCTGGATTTATTATTTCTCCCTGCAGTATTTCTTCCTGGTCTTGGGGATTCTGAAGCTTTGTTCTGCCCAGACCTCACTCTCTCAGAATTGATTGGCTGCTGATCAATTTAAATCATCTGATTGGCTAGGTGTGACAGTAGGTAGGTTTCAAAGAGACTCTGATCTATGAGATCTGACACTGTAGCAGTACAGTCTCTCAGCCTGTATTGGCTAATATTGATCCCTGCGGGACAGAGCAGAGTGAAGCCACTACTACTGAAAAATGCCTGAAGCCCCCTTGTCTTGGATGAGAGTGGCACAGAGATGGATTACTGGGGGTTATCTTCCCATCCCTGAACTACATCACCCACACTGGCTGTAGCCCCATTTACCTAAAGTGGTGCCTCCCTCACTGTCCCCCACATCACTGTATTCAGAGGGTGTCTCGTCAGAGAGGAGTCTCCCTGTGAAACGAAGAGCAGGTCAGTAATGGCTCTGTCATTCTGACACAAACTGGCCTGTAAGAGAGCTCTTCTCTTCCAGTTAGTGTTTATTTGCTGGTGTGAAATTAGGTTGTAACTAATTTCTAATGACAAAGGTTAGTGCAGGCTGGTACAGGGCATACTCATAAGTCTTATTTATAATAACTCACCTGTCACAGTGTCTGGGCTCTGGGGCGAAGTTACAGCATCATCATAGTGCTCTGGAGCCTCTTCTTTCACAGAGCACATCTCTCCTGAACCACACAGAGACAGGTTCACTGTTACAAATCAGATTTAACCTGTTAGTCCGGATCACGGTAACCGAGGGGCACTCCTGTCTCCCCAGATGACACTTTATATTATTAAGATAAATGCGAGATAAACAATGTTTGTTTGAAACCACTCCACAAATTTTCTCACATGCACGTATTCTCCAATATCACCACCTGAGCGAGGGCAGAGTGCAAGACCCGGAAATATATAGCCCAAGGGAAAGAGAGGGACCGGAAGGACAGCAGGCAGGAAACTAGGGACAGGACAGAGAAGGAGCACCCTCTGGCTGCAGAGGGCGTGACAGTACCCCCCCCCTTCATGGGCGGCTCCTGACGCCCATACAAATAAATAAGCTGCACAGCACTGGGGGGAGGAAAAACCTCATTTAACTGAAAAGAAACCTGCGGGAGTCCACGGCTGGGAGCTACCCCCTCCTCCGGGGTAAAAACCTTTATTGGGTGGAGGAAGGGGGTCGAGTAGAGCTCCGGAGACTTAAAACAAAAAAGTACACAAGCACAAACACAACAGACAAATCCTGGCAAAGACCAGGGAGACAAACCACAAAAAACAGATAGCAGGGGGGACCAAAAAGGAAGGGAAACCAGGAAGAAAAAAAATCAAAACAAAAGGCAAAAAACAAGAAAAAACAACAAAAAACCCCGGGGAAAAATACCGCAGACTGGGCAATGGGCACGTTCACATTCTAACGCTGATATAGGAGTGGACAATCTGAGGAAAGCCAGACCGTAGTCGCTCACAGACACAGATTCCCGGAGTGATATCCAGCGAAAAGAATGGAGGAACGGCAGAACTCACCAAGCTGATGCTGATATCGGAGTGGACAACCCGAGGAAAGCCAGACCGCAGTCCGCTCACAGACACGGATGCCCGGAGTGATATCCAGCAATCAGAATGGGAGAGCCAGCTCAACATTCAATCACTGATATCGGAGTGATCTACCCGAGGAAAGCCAGGTGCAGGACCCGCTCACAGGCACGGAAGATCGGAGTGATATCCAGCGATTAGAATAGAGGAACCGACTAATAATAAACAAAAAAAAATAGCCCAGAGCAAGAGAAAAAAAAAACTGCGGCAAGACAAAAGGCGCCGCTCGCGGGGTCAGAAGGTGGCTAAGTATTCTGTCACGGATGTCCGAAGGGACTAACCGTGGGGAGCAGGAGAGCGGAAAAAGACCCATATGCGTAGCAGCGAGACGGGAAAAAGGCCCGGGCTCGATAGTGCAAAGAGTTCAGGAATGCTGTATAGAAACCTATGCCCTCAAGGAGCGGACGTGGGGCGCCCTGGTGCTAGGCGGGTCTCAGGACATCCAAACATCAATGCTGAGCGAGGGCAGAGTGCAAGACCCGGAAATATATAGCCCAAGGGAAAGAGAGGGACCGGAAGGACAGCAGGCAGGAAACTAGGGACAGGACAGAGAAGGAGGTTTTTTTTTCATATGTTTGTCTGCTGAGTGGACACATTAAGAAATATAAGAAATTTGACTATTCACACTCAAAGCCAAGGGGGTTAGCTTCAATTTTAGTTCTGCTATGTTCTGCTGCAGAGATATAACAAATGTTTTAGGGGGAGGAAATTCCAGGCGGAAATTGTCTAAATATGTCAATGTTAATAAGTAGTTGGAGACCTGGGAACATGGTTATATAATAAATTTCACATAGCTCTATTTTGTTTAAATTAAAATGGTGAATGACAACAGAGTAGCCTGTATCAGAACAAAAAGCAATGGTGTGAATCATTGTTAAATATCTGAAGAAGAGCTGGACACTGGCAGCAGAACAACCCAGAGAATAATCCATACTCAGTGTGATGTTCTGTGCAGTGCACAGAGAGAGTAAAGAGAGTCAGACTCACTGGGATTGGTGCAGGAATTCTCTGTAGGATTGGACTGAAATAACCCACCTGACAAGGCATCTGGACTGTGAGGTATAGTTACAGCATCATCATAGTACTCTGGGGCCTCTTCTTTCACAGAGGACATCAGCTCTCCTAAAGCACACAGAGCACAGCTTCACTGTCACACAGCAGAACACATCTCATCTAGAGCACAGGACTCCTGGAGCTCCTCAGAATACACTGATTAACTGAACATCACACTAGAACTAAAATTCTAGACTAAATACGGGAGATCAGGGAACCTGATTTCTAATCCTATTCACTTCCATAATAAATATAAAACTACTCCTAGATTTTAACTTATTTGGGCGGGGTGAAGATGTGAAACCTATGAGATACTGAAGAGGAGCTGGACACTGGCAGCACAGTGACCCAGACTGATAGCGCAGAGCTGAGACCATAGAGAGTCAGTTTAATGTGACTCTTGCGGAGTAACTGAAAACCCAGTATTCAGAGGCTGAGATAAAAGGGAGAGTAGAGAGTCAGACTCACTGGGATTGGTGCAGGGTTTCTCTTTGGGACTGGACTGAAATAACCAACCTGACAAAGCGTCTGGTCTCTGAGGTACAGTTACAGCATCATCATAGTGCTCTGGGATCTCTTCTTTCAGAGACGTTATCGAGTCTCCTGAACCACACAGAGACACAGAGAATATACACTTCAGGACTCTGACTCACTTAACCACAGTGCTGCAATCACTTTTAACATTAATAACAAACTGATGTTCATATGAACTGCAAAGTAAGTAAAATATGTTTTCTATGTAGTTATAGTAAAGTGCAATTCTAAATGCTTTGTGAGATAAAAGTAAGGCAAAACTCCAGGGTGAGTCTTATAAACAGCAATCAACAGAATCTTTAATAATTAGGTCAGGATGCTGGTGTTAATATCTCATCTGAAAGGCAGTGTCTATTGCCTTTAGTTTCCCAATCATCATAGTGGGACAACGATCCTGATTTCTGCTCCTGAGGGAAACAGTAACTGTTGCATCAACACTAGTTAGAGCTGCAGCCTAACTATTCTTTAAAGGTATCCTCTCCCTCTACTGATAAAGTCTAGTTTTGTTTTGTCTTAGCCTCTGTAATCTGTTAAGATCAGGCCAGCATTAGGCAACACTGAAGAGCAGAGTTAATAAGGTGTCAAACACCAGAGGTTAAATTTGTAAGATTCAGGATTTTCTACACAAGTTCTCTAGATTTCAGCCTGGTTTGGGATGAGAGTGAGTACTGGACTGCAGATGCCCCACTCCCACACTGATCCCCCTGACTCCATCTCCCCTCACCTGGTACTGGGTCTCCCTCACTATCCTCCACATCATTGTATCCAGAGGGCAGCTCGTCAGAGAGGAATCTCCCTGTGAACAGGAGGACAGATCAATAATACCTGCAGTCAGACAGCAGCCTCACTGTCCTCTACTGGCTGTTCCCACTGTGTGAGAAGCCAGAGTGTGAAAAGTAACACAGAGTTTGTTTTTAGATCAGGCACAGTGCTGTGCTGATTTTCTTTACTCATGTTGACATACCTCTTGAGAAAGAACTACTATCTGAAACCAGTGTGGTGAGATATTCTACAAGTGTAAGTCTTCAGATCCTCCTCAGAGGGTGAAGGCCAATCACACCTGAACACTCTCTCCACTCACCTCTCCCGGAGATGTTGTAGGTTCCCTCTCTGGCCAGTTTGTACTCTATTAGCTCGTAGACAGCATCATGATAGGGGGTGTGTGCTCCCTTAGATAGGGCTGTGTTTGGAAACAAACACTCAGGATTAACATGCAGTGAGGGGAATAGAAGGTATTCAGTTCAGTGCTAAACTTTGTCTTGGGCATCTGTGCACATAAATATTATAATTCTTCACATCTGCAAATTTCTGCAGATCTCGATCTTAGAGTAAAGTCCACATATCAGTTTCATGTGAGTGATAGTAGTGACCACCAGAGGTCACTAGTTCCCTCCCTACCTTTCCTCAGCTTCCTGTTGTGGATCAGCTGCCACACTAACAGGGCCAACATCACAAAAAGCAGAGCCCCCAGTGGCAGGAGGACCGGGAGCGAGACGGAGAGGCCTCCCAGAAGCTGTGTCTGGGGTGTTGTCCTGGTGGTGCCTGAGGGAGAGGGACACAGATCAGAAAATGATCTTCTGTGTCTTAATCTTCAATCTCAGTAGTGATCTAATCTGGACAGAGATTAGAAACTGGGGATTTACCTGTTTTCACTGAAGAAGTGCTGGTGGAAGTAGGAAGAGCTATAATAGAAGATAAAATGTTTTTTGATGACAAGATTCACAACAATTCTTCTGTATTTCTTGACAAAAATTAAACAGAGAGGCCACAGTTCACAGAGAGAGCAGTACTTCTGAAAATCATGCAATCTGCCAGCAGCATCATTTAGACAAACCAAAATGTATTTTATTCCCTTCTGTTAACTGCATTACCTGTTCTCACTGGATGGCTTTGAGATTCCCAACCTGAAAAAAAAAGAAAAGGGATGGGTCGAGATTCAGAGAGTATGAAAGAGAGATGATGAGCCAAGACAAACACACACTGCACTAATATAGAGTATTTAATGGCCACAAGGGCTCATACTAATTGTTTTTCTAATAGGCAGAATTTGTATTTGCATCTTCATTATTATTTACATTTGTATTCCTGTACTGAGAGCAGCCCCAAATACCCTGGGGCCTCCAGCAGCTCCCACTCACCTGTACAGATGACCCCAGCGTCCTCCTTGTGCCGACAGTCGCTCTGTCCCAGGGGAGGGTGCCAGCAATCCCACAAGTGGAGCTCACTGCCCCTGCAGTTCACCTCATCCAGCCAGATGGTGCTGTTTCCTGGTCCGAATGATCCGTTTCCCACTGCGCTCACTGCGTCTCCACAGCCCAGCTGTCTGCAGACCACCTGGGCATCTTGCAGGTCCCAGGAGTCATCACAGACTGTCCCCCAGGAGCTATTGTGATAAACCTCCACCCTCCCAGAGCAGGCACCTCCTCCTCCGACCAGCCTGAGGGGCCACTGGTCTAGTGAACAAAATAAAACTGATTAACAGACAGAGACACAAACCTCATCAGCCTGAGGGGCCAGTAGTCTAGAGATTGGTTTGACACATCTTATCCACATCAAAGCAAAATACATCTCGGCTACTGTCTGGTTTGTGCACAGACTATTTGTTATTTGTGAAACAAAATTGAAGAACACCTCCTCCTCCAACCAGCCTGAATGGCCAATAGTCTAGGGAACTAAATAAACCTGATTAACAGACACAGAGACACAAACTCCACCAGCCTGTGTTCCATTCTATGTTCCTCCTTCCTGGTTTGACACATTTAATAAACATCAAAACAAAATACAGCTAGCCTACTGTCTAATTCAGTGCACTGACTGTATTTGTTATTTGTGAAATAAAATTTAAGAATTGAATTATTTTATCAACATACAGACACATTTTGTAAACTCACTTGAACATGTTTCCTGGCCTGAGGCTGTGGAACAGGATTTAAAAGAATTCTTCTCTTCATCTAAAAGAAGGAAAACCCTGTTAATTTCAGATTAATAACTTTTATACTGGACATTCTGACATTAATGAGTATCATGTCAGAATATGTTAGCTGCAGGAATAAGTACTCGTGGAGTCATTACGTATTCTTTTTTCTTTTGTATTAGATATTTATTTACTTTAATTTTTAATGTATGGATTGTGTATATAACAAATATTAATTGCAACTTGAAAATGCTGTGACTGCCAGCTGTAAAGCTACAAAATATGGAAACTGTGTGAAGGTCTGAATACATTTGTAAGACACTTGCATGCATACCACTTGGTAAACCACTGGATTTAATGTTTTACACACTGTGGGATTAGGGATTAGAAACACTAAACTCTGTTCAGGGGTCTGATAAAACTAACATTCATCACTTTTGACAAGTGACAGCTCACCTTATTTCCTATTTAGCAGATTGTTCAGTCTCAGAAGTGGGAAATATTCTAATCAGTGTAGGCATCCTCTCACGAGGCACCAATAAATGTAGGGGTTTTGTGTATTTACTGGGACAATTATTAATTGTAGCAGTAAGTCACAAAATGATTCTTTGATGGCTATTAGAATCAACCTTGCGGGATAACTCAAACAACGCACACGCACGGTTTACATACTATTACATGAGAATATATTTATTAATGCATAAAATGTGCATATAAATATAACAGATCTTATAGTGAGGGTTAGCAGAATACAAAAGGTATATTCAATCACGAAGAGTTACAAACCAAGAGGGACATACATTCAGTATATCATTCATTTAGACCGTTTAGTAAATGAACTTGGTTACAAATTCTACACTAGATACTCAAACAAGTACATAACTCTTAGGAATTAAATTGATATCAACTGGTTAGGATAACAATTGAATTATCGAGCTGTAATGCAGTGAAGTTGAATACCGATCCAATCTGTGTGGATTCAGATCTCCTGCAGACACAAAGAAGCAGTGTCAGGGTTTGTTGCTGTGTCCAATCGGTGCTCTCTGGCCCGGTGCCAGGCAGTGCTGGTTCGACATGAGAGAAGGATAATGTCACGGAGGTCCAAAGGGACTAACCGTGGGGAGCAGGAGAGCGGAAAAAGACCCATATGCGTAGCGGCGAAACGGGCTAAGACAGTGCAAAGTGTTCAGGAATGCCGTATAGAAACCTATGCCCTCAGGGAGCGGACGTGGGGCGCCCTGGTGCTAGGCGGGTCTCAGGACATCCGAACGTCAATGCTGAGCGAGGACAGAGTGCAAGACCCGGAAATATATAGCCCAAAGGAAAGAGAGGGACAGGAAGGACAGCAGACCGGAAACTAGGGACAGGACAGAGAAGGAGCGCCCTCTGGCTGCAGAGGGCGTGACAGATAAGGATAGAGAGATTTCTGCTGCGGTGCACTGCTGATGCTCTCCGAAGACCGGCTAGTTAGTGTTGCCTGAACTAGCGAGTTTGTGCACAGAAGAAAAGTGACTGCAGGTCCAAGAAGGTCGCACTCTTTAGACAGGAAGAAGACCGGTTCGTTCCTGATGTAGCCCTAGTTCTGAATACTGATTCAGCTGTCCACAGTTCCGACCGTAGTTCACTTGTTGATCAGGTGAGCTTTCGCAGTGGGTTCACGAGCCTTGCTGCTGGGCTAACCTTGGGTGGATCCTTTGGTTATGCGTTGGCAACCTCTGTTCTCGACTCTTAGAACAAAGGAAAGTCCTGCACTCGGACACACTGGCCGTTACGTGGTGGTCAGAGCCGAGTCTGAGAATTTCCAGGAGGAGCTGAGTCTGAGAATGTCCAGAAGGCTCGCTGAGGAAGCCCTGTGCTGCTTGTTTTACCTGGAGGAACTACAGTCGTTCATTGGATGAAAGTTTCATGGGCATCAGAGACCCACGTGGGGTTAACCTGCCCTACCAGGTCCTGATTAGCTGATGATGAGTAACAATGCACTCTGACCTTAGAGTTGTAAACAACTTTGGATGAGACTCCCTTGGAATCTCACAGACAGTAAGGTGCCAGACATGACCATTTGTTAGGGTGGTTGATGTGTCTCAGCCTTTGGAGTTGTTCCTTATCAGGCAAGGGAGCAGCAAACTTAATTCCTGTATTTTTAATAAGCCTTGCTGCTACATCAGTAATGGGCAAGGCTAAACAGATATTGTGTGACTCAAGATAAACACCACAAATACAGAACATTATTTGCTAGGGATAAACAATATGAAATCACTTTTACACTTTTACAACTAGTGCTCTTTGGCAACCGCTACCTGTTGTGTACAGATCGAACATTACTTTCTCTTCAATTAAGACATTTAAAATTCCCTTGAAACTCAAAATATTGTATTTGTTTTTGTCTTTGATAATAATGATAATAATGACAAGCATGTTAGTCTCAAACATCATTTTTAGATTGTAATAAGAGCCACTAGGTACAGTTTTTGTGAAACTAATCAATTGTTGATGTGTTTAGGTGTTTAGGTGCCAATGTTTCCCCCCCTGTTTTGTGCAGATTTATGTTAAATTAGCTTCTGGGCCATCCCATCATAATCCTAACCTTCACAATTTTACTGTCCACAACAGACTGTGGTCAAATACAGTGAAACACTGGGCTGTCTGTAATCTAGTCATGATCTCTTTCCCCTGTTTTTTCTGATAATAATGAAAAGCATGTTAGTCACACACATCATTTTTAGATTGCAATAAAAGCTACTAGGAGTAGTGTTTATGAAACCAATCAATCATTGACGTGTTTAGATGTCAATGTTTTCCCCACCTGAAGACAGATTTATGTCAAATTAGCTTCTGGGCCATCCCACCATAATTCTGACCTTCAGTAAGACAGGAGTCTTACTGTCCAACACAGGGTGTGGTCAAATACAGTGTAACACTGGGCTGTCTATTTCATTTGTCAGTCATGATCTCCTTCCCCTTCACCCTCTTCTTCATATACACACACATCCAGCCCCTGACGACCCTCAGACAGGTGGAAGATGGAGTTCTTACCTGAGCAAGTGATCAGAGCCACTTCAGAGTCTGTGCACTGGTTCTGATTCCAGGCAGAGGAGGGGCAGTGCCATAGCGTGGAGTCGTGAGGGCGACATTTAAATTCATCAAGCCAGTGAGGAGCGGAGTCCCGTCTGGGGGCTGAATCGACGACACGCCCACTCTTCCCACAGTTCAGCTCCTGACAGATCAGACTCACTGTGTCCTCACTCATGCTATTTGAGCACACATTGCCCCAGGTGCCATTGTAGAACACCTTCAGCTGACCAGAACAGCCCTCGGCCAGTCTCAGCTCTTTGAACTCTGGGGACACACAAGTGGACAGACTGAGAGAACCCTGCTCTGAACTGACACAGACTTTCTGGATTAAAGACCTCAGATAGAAACAGTATGTCTGCGAACTACTGTGACATTAGGATATCATAATCTTTTTTTCCCAAAATCATATTAATGTAATGTAATGGAATGTTGTTTTTCAATAAAAAACAATGCAATGGTGATATTTGTTAAAATTAGTGCCAACATCAGTTTGTAAATTTTCTGTAAATTACAATCCAAAATTGAGAATCTTTTGATTATGTTAAGACTTGCATCATCCAGGTGGATGCTGCACATTGGTGATGGTGGAGGGGAGTCCCCATTACCCGTAAAGCGCTTTGAGTGAAGTGTCCAGAAAAAAGTTATATAAGTGCAAGCAATTATTATTATTATTAATTATTATTAAGCACCCCATTACAAATACAATTACAATTACAATACTATTTCAAATTCAAGTTCAAGTTTATTGTCATTATACTTATATACAGGTATATGGTATAACGGAATGCTGTTTAGCTAGCTCTCAGACAATACGGAGTACAAAAAAAACAACCGTACAATTGTGTAATAAAAGAAAGACAGAGACAACAGGCTGTATGCAAAAACAGCAACAGGCAATGTGCAAAACAACAACAATTTGTTTTCACATTACTGTCCCTGCTCTTGTCTTGAACTGGGGATACTGTACTTGCTCCTGGCACCAAACACGCTGTTGTATGAATACAGTCTTGGTGTGATTGGAGACCTGTACCTGAACACACCACTCCCACGTCCTCCTTGTGTCCACACTCATGCTGTCCCCACCCTGCTGAGGGACACTCCCACAGAGATGACTCGTTCCCCAGACAGCCCACCTCGTCCAGCCAGATGGGTCCAGTTCCCTGGCTGAAGGAGGCCGGCACTGGGGCACTGAGGGCCGCCCCACACTGGAGCTGCCTGCACACCACCTGAGAGTCTGCCAGGTCCCAGGAGTCATCGCAGACTGTCCCCCAGGATCCATTGTGATAGACCTCTAGCCTCCCAGCACAGTCGCTTCCTCCTCCAACTAGCCTGAGGGAGTGCTGGTCTAGGAGCAGAGAGTCAGAGGTCAATGCAGTAGATCTAAGAGATCACTGTGACCTCTAGTAAGAGATAATTTGCTGAACATCAGCTAAGGGACAGCAGATGCAGTGCAAGCAGCTTTTATGTCCTGCTGCCTGACTGTGTGTGTTAGAGAGGTTGAGTGGAACAGTGTTGAAAACCTCCACACACACCTGCTGCCTCACAAAGCCACAGTCTGAGATGAGTAACAGAGATGCCAACACACACTGAGAGCCCTGGAGATACAGAACAAGGACCGGTTCATACCTGGTGTTACTGAGGAAGGAACAGAGGAAGATGGGATACCTATCAAACACACAGAGAGAGAAAGTGGAGTGTGAGCTGTGTGTGAGAGGAGCAATTTAACACCAGCAATGAAACTACAATAAAACAGAACTGACTAATGACAAAATGAGTCATCATTCTCACTTTACCATTTCCAAGTGAATCGTTGCTACTTTTCGAGTCTGTAAAAGAGAAGGAAGGAGCTCATTACTGTCCACAGGATTGATCTTTCACCAGTGGAGTGTCGTGTCAGTTGTGTGTGTGGCACAAAAATTACTTCTAAACCTTGAGCTCCGGATTCTCACTTTCTCTTTTGTGCAGTACCCTGCTTACTTGTGCTCTGGGTTAATTAATGGATTATTACAGATATCAGGCAATTACATATAATATAATATAATATAATATAATATAATATAATATAATATAATATAATATAATATAATATAATATAATATAATTACAGTATACTGAGTTCCAGGACATTCTTTCATCGGTGATGTGAATAACAAAAAACATTCTGTATTTTTTGTGAAAATACACTGAAATGCATTAACAAATAACATTTGGACATCTCTATCATTTTACTGGCTGTATGTAACAGAGCAGTTATTTGGTCAGTCATGAAGACAGTGTGCTGCTGTGTGTAAACACATGATTTTTAAAAACTTGATTCTCACCAGAGCAGATGACTGCTGCGTCCTGTCCATGAGAGCACCCTGCTCTGCCCCATGAAGAGACAGCACAGTGTGAGAGACGACTCTCATTGCCCCGGCACTCAAACACATCAGCCCTTACTGGTCCACTGCCCTGTCCAAACCAGGCCTGTCCTGGTGCTGCTACAGCCTCGCCACAGCCCAGCTGCTGGCAGAGAACACTGGCATCTCTCAGGTCCCAGTATTGGTCACACACTGTCCCCCAGTCGCTGAAGAGCCACTGTAACTCCACTCGGCCAGAGCAGGAATCTGAGCCATTAACCAGCTTGTACCCTGTGTATCCTGCAGACAGGACAAGGGGAGAGAGAGCAGACACAGTGTCATAACACAACAATATCCTGCAACATCTAGCAGTTATCCTCAACTCACCTTCAAGTATACAGTAAACCCTCAACATAACATCACTGATGAATGGAACTCTAGAGCTCTTCACTGATTAAATCCACAGTACTGACTCAGACAGAGTTATACTAACACTGATGAATGAGGCTTATTCAGCTCTTTACTGATTAAACAGCTGTGTGAATTCAAGGGCAGAACAGAGCGGGTCCAAGTTATATTTGTTATTTCTGTTTTTCTTTTAGAGAACAAATCTAAACCATTTTACATATAATTACCATTACTCAGCCTTAATTTTACACTTCAAGAAAAAAAAAACTGGATGAGACACTCAGAGCCCCTGTATCAAAAGACACAGGGCTGCTGCTGCTGCTGTATTGACATTGAATCAGGGGAGGGGTTATAGAGCAAAGACTACTGGGAAGGACATGCTGCAGATTTATGTTGCAGTGAGCAGGTGACTGGCAGGAGTTGAGTGTTGTCTGTCTTTCCTAAACTTCTCTTATTTCACTTAGGAACTACATTAAAAATAAATGGAATCAATTATCCTGCTCTTACCAAAACATACCAGTCCCACGTTGTTCTCATGCGTGCAGTTCTGTGATTTTGTGGATGACTTTGGACAGGAGAAAATCTGAGATTCGTTGCCCTGGCACTGGAATTCCTCTGTCCAGACCTGTCTCCCCCCTTTCCCAAAATGAGCCCCCTTCAGCACCTGTGAGGGAATCCCACAGCCCAGCTGTCGACAGACAACTTCTGCGTCCTGCCAGTCAAAGTCAGAGTCACACACTGAGCCCCAGGTCTCTCCGTGCTGCACTTCCACTCTTCCAGAGCAGAGATTATTGCCTTCAACCAACCTGACCCCTCGATGAGCTGGAATATCAGAACAATAACAGAGATCACTGTCCCTGACCAGCTCGATGAGCTGGAATATCAGAACAATAACAGAGATCACTGTCACTAACCAGTGTGACACCTCAATGAGCAGGGATATCAGAACAAAGAAACAGATCACTGTCCTTGACCAGTCTGACCCCTTACATGCACTCTAGAAAAGACCAAGACTGTCACAGCCTGGTTCTGCTGGAGCAGGACTGTCTAACCTGGGCACTGACAGACACTCTGGACAAGACCAGGACTGTCACAGCCCAGCACTGATGGAGCAGGACTGACTGACCTGGGCACTGACAGACAATGTGGACATGACCTGGATTGTGTTTCTTCACATGAAAGCAGATCTCAGTGAAAGACACACTGTAATTTAATTCAGCACTATTCACACACACCAGGGTCTAGCAGTCAGCTCCTGGCTATAGTTCATTGCAAGAAAATTCAGGAACATCAGATCCCCATAGAGGCCTTTAAAGGCTCTTTAAGTGCCAATCTTTAAACTTTAATTCATCATCATGAGTATGGTTCAGTATAACCCAACCTATTTTCCAATATGACAGAGGAGGTAAGAGGTTAGACGTCCAATCTTCAATAGCAAAATCATTGAACAACTGGACTGAGCCAACAGAACTTGATCTTGTTCATTTATACTTATATACAATTCAGTATTGAGAGCTCATTGCACAAATCAATTCTGGGCTCATTTGTATCAGACTGACAGTTACTCAACCACCAAAAGTCTGCCCTTTGGCCAGCTGATACAGCACCTGAACACAGAACACACTGTAGCACCAAGCTCTAGAACACTGAGTCCAAAATATCATGAAAACACATTAAAACACACCTTAAACTGGCCAGATCACTGACACTGAAACACCATTAAAACACACCTGATATTGACCAGATCCACTGACACCTGGAGAGAAGGCAATTCACCCCACAGCACACCAGAACCCCAGCATACTCTAGCCTCTCCAGTGTTTAAACAGTAAGGGCAGACAGATAACTAAATATAGACTCACTGACCACAGTCTGGCTGTTTAAACTGACCAACACCCAATGTCCAGGGAAGACAAGGTGAACTACATGCTCAGATAGTCTCAGACACTTCCAGTTATCCTGCTGTACAAACACATGAATGAGAAAAATGAGTTTTCCCAAACTGAAGAGTCATGTGCTGAATTTACACTTTATCCTTCATATAGTTACAGAATATAATTATCAGTAAATTATAATTTATGTATGACATATATTTATTGCTTATATTTATAAATACTATATGATTTGTGTTTTAAAGGATTTATTTGTATGTTTATTAAGAATATTCCTAGCTAATAGTAGACAGTAAGAGAGCAGGAGGAATAACTGTAGGGAAAAAGTTAGTGAGAGCTGGTTGATAATTTATATGGTTTGGATTTATAAATAAAGGCACACAGTGACAGTGTGGAGTGTTCTCAGTGAGCAGGTCTCAGCAGGACAGGAGCAGTGGGAATGGGATGATAGACAGATGGATCATGATGATGGACTCTAGATCAGTGAAGGAGTTTTAATTGTCCTCAGTGCTGGAGGCTGAAAAGATGAAAAGATTCTATGTCTCCTACCTGAACAGATCACTCCAGCATCAGAGTCATGGGAAGCGCCATAGTGTTTCACTTCAGTTGTTCTGCAGTGCCTCAGCGCAGACTCTGAACCTCTGCAGGAGACCAAGCCTAGCAGGACTGATCCAGATCCTGGTCCGAAGTGAGATCTTCCTGGTGCTGAAATAGCAGATCCACAGCCTAGCTGTCTGCACACCACTGTAGCATCATCCAGATCCCAGATAATACTGCGAACTGCCCCCCACTCTCCTTTATAGTGAATCTCCACTGTCCCCTCACAGGGACTGGCACCATTAGCCAGCCTCACATCAGCACTGCCTGCGGAGAGAGAGAAAAGTATCATTACCATGTTTACAGGATATTTTGTATATTTATACTGCACATACTCAAAATGTGTCAGACATTGAAATTTACTTTAACCTGTTTGACTGGATTGCTAGTCCATCTTCCTGTGAACTAGAAACTGGGGACACACAGAAAGTGGAACACAGAAAATCTAATATCATTTCAGACTGTATGAGATAGTAGATAATCTACTAGCACAGTGACTATAAGAAGGGAGAGATTCTGGAGAGTTTAGCAGCACAGTGACTGTGTCACGTAACACCAGGCTAGGGGAGGTAGGACCCTGTGCGTGGCAATTCAGGTATCTGTGGTTCAGTGCCAAGATGAGGGACGAAGACATGGTCTTGGACAAAAGCTAGGAGGTCAAAAAGCCGGGAAGGTTCCGAGAGCAGAAGGTACAAAAACGGGAGGCGAAGTCGTAGTCGAGGACAAGTGAAGAGTTGAATTGCCGGGAGAGTAGAAATCATAAGACTAGGACTGGGAACGTACAAGTACGGAGCTCTACAAGTACGGAGCTCTTGTACTAAATATATTATTTTGTAGAATAGGTTTGTTGACTGGGTTTTGGAAAGAAAGAAGGGTCTTTATAGGAGATGTTTAGGGTTTGAGGTGACTTTTACCGTTTGTAATTCTTTTTAAAAAGAGGGCAAGATGTAAGCTGAAGCCGGAGTGAGAACTGTGATTCTCACTGAAGAGAGTAACAGATGCCAAAGAAGTCAACCTGAGACAATCTCTCCAGGAACGTTTTTACAGAAGGACCTGAGTGTTTCGGTAGTGAAAGTGAATTGTTTAATTCTGCCCACATTTATTTTAACTTTTGTCTGTCTGCTCAGCCTGCTTTACTCAGAGCTCTTGGCTCCAGTATCCTTCTACCAGGTCAGTGCAACAGGTATCAAAATATATGTATTTAGTTAAACTAATAAAAAAAGATCAAATAGACCAAATGGCTCCTACCTGAGCAAAGCAGGGACACTTCCTGTCCATCACTACAGTTGACTGTCTGTGGAGAACTGCAGTTCACCAGATGAGTCTCATCCCCAGAGCACTGAATACCTGTCAGATACACAGGGCTGTCACTGTCCCATACAGAGAGGTTTTATAGACTTGTACTATAGAGCACTGAATACCTGTCAGACACACAGTACTGTCACTGTCCCATACAGAGAGGAGTTATAGACTTGTACTACAGAGCACTGAATACCTGTCAGACACACAGCACTGTCACTGTCCCATACACAGAGGAGTTATAGACTTGTACTACAGAGCACTGAATACCTGTCAGACACACAGCACTGTCCCATACACAGAGGAGTTATAGACTTGTACTACAGAGCACTGAATACCTGTCAGACACACAGCACTGTCCCATACACAGAGGAGTTATAGACTTGTACTACAGAACACTGAATACCTGTCAGACACACAGCACTGTCACTGTCCCATACACAGAGGAGTTATAGACTTGTCCTACAGAACACTGAATACCTGTCAGACACACAGCACTGTCGCCTGTCTCAAACACAGGGGAGTGGTATATTTGCACCACAGAGCCACAGCCCAGCTGTCTGCAGACCACAGAGGCCTCTCTGTAGCCCCAGGAGTGCTGGAGGAGTCTCCCCCAGGTGCTGTTGTAGTGAACCTCCACTTGGCCATCACAGTGACTCTCTCCTCCTGACAGCCGGACTCCACCGTCTAGAGCTGACAGGGAGGAATCTAAAAAAATGATAATCAAGATTATTTTCAGTCATACATCAGTAAAACAAAACAAACTCACAGAGGGGTTATCCGGAATATTATTTTGTAAAATTATCTTGATACAACACAGCTTATTATGTCTGAACATAGTGTTTTAAAAATAGTCATAATAATTTTTTTAAATATTCTTGCTTAAGATGTTTGCTAGGGTGTGAAATTCTAATATGACACTTACTCTCTCTTCTAATACTATACTCTCTTCTAATACTGTAATTATTACATATATGAATATATAAATATTCACTGGCTGATGACAACTGTGCACATCTTTTCTTTTTGCTCTCCTTCACCTCAACTGCCTTCTTGCAGAAGCTCTTTAGATCATTCCTAATGAGTGAGGATGGTTATGACAGCACTGGGCAGGTGAGCTCAGCTCACTGGGACACTAAAAGGAGCACAACCTGTAGTGTGGACATCTGTGGCAGAGAGGTTGTGAATGAGGAATGTGAATGTGAACTGGCTTGTTTGTTCAGTTACACAGGGTGGGTGCAGCTGGAATTAGCAGCTGAGTAGTGTCCTATAAAACAGCATGAATGTGGGTAATGGAAGCTAAATAGAAAGCAGATGTGGATAGATAAAGTGGATGGATCTTGGGAACACAGTTGTGCTGGAGCTCTGTGGAGATGAGAGAGGATTATGGGAACAGAAGGCAGAGAGAGGTGATCATGGTTGTACTGTGGACTGTGGGAAAGACAGCTGGGTGAGAGGTGACAACAGATGTGCTGGAGCTCTTTGGAGGTTAGGCCAGTTTGAAAAGTGAGAAATATTTAGTGATTCTGGTAAGAAGATTGCTTTTACTGGGATTTTGAACAGTTGGTCTGATATGCCTGACTTGGAGACCAAGACCATGTAAATGGATTTGGTTGCTTCATGAGCAAGTGGCAGAAATTTGGATTAGACATCCTACTGATCTGTTATTTAAAGCTTTCTTAATTCTGAAAATGTGAATATGCATTGATTCTTACTAGAACAAATGACTCCAGCATCCTGCCCATGAGAGCAAGCAGCTCTGCCCCATGAAGAGACAGCGCACCAGGTGAGATGAGTCTCATTGCCCCAGCACTCAAACACATCAACCCCTCCTGATCCACTGCCTTGTCCAAACCAGGCCTGTCCTGGAACTGCTACAGCTTCCCCACAGCCCAGCTGCTGGCAGAGAACAGTGGCATCTCTCAGGTCCCAGTACTGGTCACACACTGTCCTGTATTCACCGCGGTACTGCAGCTCCACCCGGCCAGAACAGGAGTCAGGGCCGCCCATCAGCCTGTAGTCACTGTATTCTGCAGAGAGGACAAGTCAGGATCCGTAAGCATTAACATCACTAGACTTTATACAAAGGACAGGAGAGTCAGGAGCTATACAGTATGAAATGTTATTAAGGTTGATTTTACAGAAGGTAGATTGTACAACAAACGTCTCATACATACGCATAATTATTGAATATTTAACTTCAAAACACAACACCAATTATCTATCGCACTGTGAGAAATAAAAATGAATCATGAAAAGTTGAAATCACATGACCACAAGACCACTGCTTGCTGCAGCTCACTGACTGATCCAAAGAAATTAGTTTTTTGGTTCAATATGCAGTGCTCTGAAATGCAAAATACAAGCATATTAAACTTAGGCAAATAATTTTTTTAAAGTGATGAAACACTTTCTAAAAAGCAAGGACAAAAAAAATCAGGACTTTACACCATTTTTTCTTTAGATATTTAATTAAACTAGATAATGACACAGTAGAAACACAATGCTCTCAAAGATCAGTGGGAAAGCTATGAGGAAGAAAAGTAATTATCCCACACTGCTCAGAATGTGATATTGAAGAGTTTATACAGCTGGGAATCAGTACAGACAGTAGTGCTCTCACCTGTACAGACCAGGCCGATGTCACTGCTGTGAGTGCAGCTCTGGTTCTCCCTGGTTGAGGTGGGACAGTCTTGGATTCTGGTCTCATTTCCCCGACACTGGATCTCCTCTGTCCTGATCAGCCCCTGTCCCTCTCCGAAATGAGCCCCTCTCAGCAAGTCTGCTGGAAATCCGCAGTCTAGTTCACGACAGACGACCTCCGCATCCTTCATGTCAAAGTCAGCCTCACAGATTGTACTCCAGGATGTCCCTCGCAGAACCTCAACTCTGCCAGAGCAGAGACTCCTGCCTCCTATTAACTGCACCCCTGACATGTAACAAAACATTTGTACACATTTTAACAGTATTAGAGCACATTAACAGTGTGTAAAATACAGTACGTCAAAGTAAAATAAAATCAGATAAATTATATTCTTTAGATTACCTGTATTAAATCATTGTAATCCTCAATTTAAAAGATCTTAAAATCATCACTTGCATTTAATCTAAACGTTTCTGATGTATTAATATGCTCGGTCACATTAGGAAAAATAAGGAAAAATTAGAAACTCAGTTTTGAATTTAATATAAAGAGGGCAATAATACTGCAGGGTAGAGGTGCAGAAGGATGGTGAAAAAATCATACTGCACCGAGGCCTTAAAAGAGAATAAAGGAGGACTGACATCTAGAAAGTCAGCAGGAGCAGCTCCTGTAGTCTCAACAACAGTCAGAGAAACTGAAAACTCATGAACATTTATGAATCATTTAAACTACATCACTCATAGAGCCCAGAGAACAGTACTGTCACAGCCTGGCACTGCTGGAGCAGGACTGTCTGACCTGGCACTGACAGACACTCTGTACTGGACAAGGCCAGGACTGTCACAGCCTGGTACTGCTGGAGCAGGACTGTCTGACCTGGGCACTGACACACACTCTGGACAAGACCAGGACTGTCACAGCCTGGCACTGCTGGAGCAGGACTGTCTGACCTGGGCACTGACAGACACTCTTGACAAAACCAGGACTGTCACAGCCTGGCACTGCTGAAGCAGGACTGTCTGACCTGGGCACTGACAGACACTCTTGACAAAACCAGGACTGTCACAGCTTGGCACTGCTGGAGCAGGACTGTCTGACCTGGGCACTGACAGACACTCTTGACAAAACCAGGACTGTCACAGCCTGGCACTGCTGAAGCAGGACTGTCTGACCTGGGCACTGACAGACACTCTTGACAAAACCAGGACTGTCACAGCTTGGCACTGCTGGAGCAGGACTGTCTGACCTGGGCACTGACAGACACTCTTGACAAAACCAGGACTGTCACAGCTTGGCACTGCTGGAGCAGGACTGTCTGACCTGGGCACTGACAGACACTCTTGACAAACCAGGACTGTCTGACCTGGGCACTGATTAAACAACAAACCTGAAATGATTGAATTACCCTAATGAGCCCAGAACTATTCTAATTCATATTTATTTGTATCCAATGTTGTGCTGAGATCTCATCTCTCAATTAAATCTGAGCTCTTCTGATCCAGGCTGACAGAGACAGAGAGAGAGAATCAGTCCCTGGGCCAACTGTTACTGCTTTTAGAGTGTCCTGTCTGTGTTTATGCCTCTTATCTCCACACAGGTAGAAAGACACAAAGTGACAGTGGGGAGTGTCGTCACAGCTCTCAGCAGGACAAGAACAGTGGGAATGGGAAGATGGACTGATTGACCCTGATGATCAACTCTAGATCAGTGGAGGAGTTGTAATTGTCCTCAGTGCTGGAGACTGGAGAGAGTTAGACTCCTGTCTGACACCTCACTCCAGCACCATCAACATTACTGACACATCAGTCTTACCTACCTGAACATCTCACTCCAGCATCTCTAGTGTGAGGTATATTATGGTGTTTCGCATCTTGTTTTCCACAGCCTCTCAAAGAAGATTCTGACCCACTACAGGACATCAAACTCAGCAGGACTGATCCAGACCCTGGTCCAAAGTGAGCTCCATTTGGTGCTGAAAAAGCAGATCCACAGCCCATCTGTCTGCACACCACCGTAGCGTCATTCAGATCCCAGTTTAAGTCGTCAACTGTCCCCCACTCTCCATCATGATACACTTCCACTGTCCCCTGACAGGGACTGGCACCATTCACTAGTCTCACATCAGAACTGCCTGGAGACAGAGAACATATTATTTCCATGTCTGGAGGAAATATTCCATATATGTATATATACATACTGAAAATATTTCAGTTAGTTAAATTTTACTTAAAGTTCTTGACTGGATTGATACTCCATATCCCTGTGAACTGGAAACAGGGGACATGCAGAAAGTTAACCACCTACTAATTCCACAAAGTCAACTTCTATTAAACACAGAAAGTCCACTATCTGCCATTTCAGATCCTTACTTTGTGTAAGATACTGGAGAGTCTTGCAGCACAGTGACTGTGTGTGAGATACTGGAGAGTCTAGCAGCACAGTGACTGTGTATGAGATTCTGGAGAGTGTAGCAGCACAGCAACTTTGTGAGATATTGGAGATACAAGCAGCATAATGACTGTGTGTGAGATACTGGAGAGTCTACCAGCACAGTGACTGTGTGTGAGATACTGGAGAGTGTAGCAGCACAGTAACTGTGTGTGAGATACTGAAGAGTCAACCAGCACAGTGACTGCGTGTGAGTTACCGGAGAGTCTACCAGCACAGTGACTGTGTGTGGGATACTGGAGAGTGTAGCAGCACAGTAACTGTGTGTGAGATACTGAAGAGTCAACCAGCACAGTGACTGCGTGTGAGATACTGGAGAGTCTAGCACACAGTGATTGTGTGTGAGATACTGGAGAGTCTACCAGCACAGTGACTGTGTGTGAGATACTGGAGAGTGTAGCAGCACAGTAACTGTGTGTGAGATACTGAAGAGTCAACCAGCACAGTGACTGCGTGTGAGATACTGGAGAGTCTAGCACACAGTGATTGTGTGTGAGATACTGGAGAGTCTAGCAGCACAGTGACTCTATGTGTGAGATACTGGAGATACAAGCAGCATAATGACTTAATAGCTATCCACAAATTGTCTGTCTTTCCTCCAGCACCTTGATGATTCTCCAACGCTCTTTCGTTGACCTCCTTGGATTCAAATTAATCTACCATGCCGACATTTCTTCCTCTCCTTTCCAACCTGCTGCATTATGCTGCTTTATAGTCAAGGTGTAACGAAGCATAGATCAGGACCCTTTGCAGATGGAAGAATCCGGAAGGGAGTGAGACACGGGGAGATGACGATGAGGAACTGAGCAGGTTGACGAACACCCTCAAGTGCAAGGAGTGGACTACTACTGTTGATCCTTGTGTGTTAAGGTGGTTCTTTATTTTATGCTACAAAATGATTCTCTACTTTCTTCCAAGTTCATACACCCATCAGTATTTCCACCCTGGAACACTCTCTTCATGATCTTCTCTCCCCTCTCGTTAACGACTTTCTAGATGGCCTCTGAATTATTTTTTTTTGCGCCATCAATTCCATCATTTTGTCCTGTCTTGACCCTGTCCCTCTATTGCTGAGCCTGAGATGATCGCTGCCTTGATTCAAGCTGAGCTGTGAAAGGCTTTCTCGTTGGTCCCTCCTAGAGCATCCTTTTTCATCATACTGGATCAACCCTTTTGGTATCGCTACGCGTAAGCTTCCTGGTAGAAAAGTCTTATCACTTTAGATCTTAAATATTTAGAGTTTAAATCGCTCCCTCCACTTTTGTTTTCAGATTTTGAAATTTATCAATAAACACAACTCGATATCCTAGTTGGGGCTTTGCAATTATGTTATCCACATTATACCTCAAGGCAAATCTTTTTCTCAACTTCTGTCAGCTACTGTCAGCCTCTCTCAATGCCCACGTTATCAACTGATGCTCAGAAAGATATTAGAATGTGGATATTTCTCCCCCACTGGAACTGCCACTTTGTTTTGCAAGAACTGGTGTCCCACTCTGCACTACCTGTCCTTGATTGATGCTTCTCCTCTCAGTCTAATAGTAATATTCAATGCTCTATGGTTTTTCTAATTTCCAACCTCTCAAATCCAGGAGCTCTCTCTACATGCATGATCATCAGCCCTTCTGGAACTCTACCTTGTTGTTGCCATCCATGTCAGGGGAAATCAGAGGATGGGGGGAAGAAATAGAAATAGAACATTCTTATTTCATGCTGATAACAAATCCACCATTTTCATTACCGATAAAGGATGATCTTCTTCCCCCCAATTTCAAGCTTTTTGATCCTCATTTGCGCTGTCAGATTCTTGAAGGTAAATATATCAATTGTGTTTTTTTCCTATTAGACAGCTCTGAATTTGGTTACCGAGTAGCGGGTTCTGGAGAACTTGTTGTTGCTCTAAATCCTGGGATTCATGTCTTCACAGGTTTAACTCTGGGCGAATTTATTCTGGCTTTCTATTTTCAGGGATGTCATCTGTTCTTCCACTCTTCCAGGTGCCAGAAGTGGACAACTACTGCTGATATTTGTTTAAGTTTTTTGTTTATGCCCAATTAAATTCAGTCTATGGATTTTTAATTTAACCATTCTTCCTGTTCTAATTACAAGCCTCCTTCAACATCTCATACAGTTTTCTGTTACCCATACTTTGTATCTGGCAAGGAACACCTCCCTGGTCTTTCCAAAGCTGTAGCCAATGCTCTTTCTAGTTCACAGTAACCTAAACTCTTCTTGCTGATGTCCATTAAAGCTCTCTTCCTCTTCAAGTTCCTGAGTTCCACCATCTTCATGATCTACCCACACAGCCTACTCTTCTGCCTGAACTACATGCACTACCTTCTGCACATTCCACCAGCCACCTTCATCTCCATTTTAACCTCGCTATTCTGAATGTTTTTTTTCCAAGTGCTACAAGATCTTACCTCCAGGATTCAATTCCACCTCAGGCTTCAGTCTTTTCAATGTCCTAACGGCTTTATATTGCAGCACTCCATCTCGCAGTTCGTGGAATCCAGAGACAGGACCACCAAAAGCATCTTCTAGGAAACATACTGTATCTCCTCCAACAACCTCTGCATCTTACCCCCTTCTAGGATGCGTCTAACTGCTGTAGATTCAAAGAGTCGCAGAATTCACCAGTTTCTCCATATTCTGTTTTCAAGAATCACGTGTTTAATTCTGTGACCTGTCTCATATCCCAAACTTTAACTTTCATTTCTATGCTCTTCCAACCCAATCCAGTTCACTGTGGATCCTTCAGTAATCTGAATTGAAGCTGCCACCTACACTGCCCGAGCTCACTCGGATATTCAATTAAGACACTCAGCTGTCCTCCCTCCTCTGCAGTTGACCTTTACATTCTCTCAGGCATTTCAGCTACTCATTATCCCGGAGTGGATGCGATAGAATGCCCGGAGTGGGGGCGTCTGTTCCTCCGGACCACCAGAGGCTTTCCCTCTCCACTGGGTTTTTTCCTCTCCAAGGGTTTTTTCCAAGGGTTTTTTCCTCTCCACTGTGCGGTCAGGCTCACACGTAGCCTCTACGCATTTCTTTCCTGTTCTTTTCTCTTGCTTCTTTATTTTCTTATGCTTTGGCACACACTTTGTTTGTCCTCAAAGGTGTTGGGAGAGAAAATGTTGGGCTGGGGCTCCATCTCTGGGGGGTAAGTGAAGCTCGCTTCCCCAACCTCTGGATGGCAGCACCATCTTGACCCTTTCTGGGGAGGTTCTCAAAAAGTGAGCCAGAGGGGACCCCAGCCACATTATTCTCGGTCCCCTGAGGGCTTATCCCAATTGCAGGGCGCCGCCTCAAATCCGACTCTCAGCAACTCAGGGGACTTCTTTTGTTTCCTTCTCAAGCAGCTTTCCCTTCATTCTCAACCCCTCAGCCGGCACCTTTCAATATATTTCCTCAAGTCGGGACACTCTTTCTCTTCCCCTCTTAAGGGATTCGTTCCCAGTCACAAAGCAGCACCTCTCATGCAACTCAAGGGGCTATCCCCTTTTTTCTATCCCCTGATAGCAAGGCAGGAGCCTGGTTGCAAGGCAGCACCTCTCAAAGTGACTCTCAAAGAGTCAGGGGAGTCTTCCTTGCTTGAGGGCCTAGCTCCAAGTCGTGAGGCAGCGCCTCTCTGCCGACACTCCGGGAGTCATGGGTGTTTGTTTTCATGCTTCGGAGGCTGCCAAGTCAGCCAATCCACCTGGGTTCCCCCCTGCGGTCCGGGTGCTACTTTTCTCTACTTTACCAACCCCTGCTTCTCCCCTTGAAGTAATTATATATTAAAGCCCTGGAAAAATTGGTAGGATAACATCATATACCCTTTAGTAAAAGCAATTGTAAAGTTGTGCTGATGTAACTATTTACCTTCCAAATTACACAACAAGTCAGATGTTTTTTGATATTATGATTTTAATCTAAATTAGTTATCATTTAGTATGTTGTGTGAAAAAAAGTCTCCTTAAAGTCTAAATTTATTATTATGTAGAACAGGTTTGTTGACTGGGTTTTGGAAAGAAGGGGGGTCTTTATAGGAGATGTTTAGGGGCTGAGGTGATTTTTTACCCTTTGAAATTCTTTTTAAAAAGAGGGCAAGATATCAGCTGAAATTGGAGGGAGAACTGTTGTGAGGAAGCCCAAATGTAGAGATATGGATCCTGTGCAGCCTCAGGAGTAGCCGGTAGACAAGGCAACAAACTATCCGAATCGAGAGGCGAGTTCGTGGTCAATGGAAGTAAGGAAGTAAGGAGGGTCGAAATCCAGGACAGACACTGGAGGCAAACAATCCAAGTCGAGAGGCGAGGTACGAAGTTAAATGGCAAAAGGGGAAGTCCAAAATCCATGTGTCATAAGGTTAGGGTACGCCAGGTAGAGCTCTAAGGGAGATAACTCAATACTGAGCAGCGGGAGGTGGGTTATGATGGTATAAATAGCACAGGGTGCCGCACGGTAAAGCATGTGCAGGTGTGTTAACTCGTGCGGCGGCGCTTGCTATTATTAACCCGCTGCTGGTGCTGATTAGTTCACTTATGGGTTGATCTCCGCTGGCTGGCGGTCGTGACAACCACGATTCTCACTGAAGAGAGGAAAGGATGCCAAAGAAGTCAACCCGAGACAAACTCTCCAGGAAAGTTTTTACAGAAGGACCTGTGTGTTTCGGTAGAGAAAGTGAATTGTTTAATTCTGTCCACGTTTATTTTCACTTTTGTCTGTCTGCTCAGCCTGCTTTAGTCAGACATCTTGGCTTCAATCTTCTTCTACCAGATCAGTGCAGCAGGTATCAAAATATATATAGTTAAACTAATAAAAAAAGATCAAATAGACCAAGTGGCTCCTACCTGAGCAAATCAGGGACACTTTCTGTCCATCACTACAGTTGACTGTCTGTGGAGAACTGCAGTTCACCAGATGAGTCTCGTCCCCGGAGCACTGAATACCTGTGAGACACAGTGCACTGTCACTGTCCCATACAGAGAGGAGATTTAGACTTGTACTACAGAGCACTGAATTCCTGTCAGACACACAGTGTCACGTCCACCAGCAAGCATTCTATCCAGCAAGCGACCTCTCTCTAATGAGGCCACATCTACAGGTAATTCCAGCAAGCGCTAGCTGATCAAATTACAAGCAATGACACCACACTAATGTCCGCACCCTCAACTGCTGGGATATTCTAACCTTCAAGTCTGTGCTTGGTACTAGACTCTTTTCTAGGAGCTCCTACCTCACCATTCTTTACTGAGAAATACTCTTCCTGACTGAACCTCTGCCCTTCGATACTCAACCTTCGTCCCTTGACTTCAACTACAACCAAGCATCTAGGGTAAGTAGCCATCGGTCTCCTTCCCTTTTTACCCCTCTCTCCGACCCTCCGAAACTCTCAGAATAACGCACAGTGTTCTTCCTCTAACTCGTGGACACATCATTTGTAACACACAGCAGTGTTACCATTTCCCATACAGAGAGGAGTTATAGACTTGTACTACAGTACACTGAATACCTGTCACACACACAGCACCGTCGCCTGTCTCATACACAGAGGAGTTGTATATTTGCACCACTGAGCCACAGCCCAGCTGTCTGCAGACCACAGAGGCCTCTCTGTAGCCCCAGGAGTGCTGGAGGAGTCTTCCCCAGGTGCTGTTGTAGTAAATCTCGACCCTGCCATCACAGTGACTCTCTCCACCTGAAAGCCAGACTCCACCATCTAGAGCTGACAAGGATGAACCTATAAAAATCAATAGTCATGTTTATTTTCAGTCGCACATCAGTAAAATAAAACAAACCCGTAGACGGGTTATCATAAATATTTTTTGTAAAATTAACTTGATACACCACAGTTTATTGTGTCTGAACATAATGTTTTAAAAATAGTAATAATATTTTTTTAAATAATCTTGCTTAAGAAGTTTGCTAGGGTGTGAAATTCTAACATCACACTTACTCCATCTTCTAATACTATACTCTCTTCTAATACCATAATTATTACTGTACATGTAAGAATATATAAATATTGACTGACAACAACTGTGCACATCTTTTCTTTTGATTTTTCTTCAAGATATTGAAGTGCTTGTACTGCTGAGGATCAGTACAGACAGTAGTGCTCTCACCTGTACAGACCAGGATGATGTAATTGCTGTGAGTGCGGCTCAGAGTGAGATATTGAGGTGTTTATACTGCTGGGGATCAGTGCAGACAGCAGTGCTCTCACCTGTACAGACCAGGCCCATGTCATTGCTGTGAGTGCAGCTCTTGTTCTCCCTGGTTGAGGTGGGACAGTCTTGGATTCTGGTCTCATTTCCCCGACACTGGATCTCCTCTGTCCTGATCAGCCCCTGTCCCTCTCTGAAATGAGCCCCTCTCAGCAGCTGTGCTGGAAATCCACAGTCTAGTTCACGACAGACGACCTCCGCATCCTTCATGTCAAAGTCGGCCTCACAGATTGTACTCCAGGACGTCCCTCGCAAAACCTCGACTCTGCCAGAGCAGAGATTCCTGCCTCCTATTAACCGCACTCCTGACATGTAACAAAACATTTGTACACATTTTAACAATATTAGAGCACATTAACAGTGTGTATAATACAGTACGTCAAAGTAAAATAAAATCAGATAAATTATATTCTTTAGATTACCTGTATTAAATCATTGTAATCCTCAATTTAAAAGATCTTAAAATCATCACTTGCATTTAATCTAAACGTTTCTGAAGTATTAATATGCTCGGTCATGTTAGGAAAAAAAAGGAAGAATTAGAAACTCAGTTTTGAATTTAATATAAAGAGGGCAATAATACTGCAGGGTAGAGGTGCAGAAGGACAGTGAAAAAATCATACTGCACCGAGGCCTTAAAAGAGAATAAAGGAGGAATGACATCTAGACAGTCAGCCGGAGCAGCTCCTGTTGTCTCAACAACAGTCAGAGAAACTGAAAACTCATGAACATTTATGAATCATTTAAACTACATCACTCATAGAGCCCAGAGAACAGTACTGTCACAGCCTGGTACTGCTGGAGCAGGACTGTCTGATCTGGGCACTGAGAAATTCTAAATAACACCAGGACTGTCACAGCCTGGCACTGCTGGAGCAGGACTGTCTGACCTGGGCACTGACTGACACTTTGGACAGCACCAGGACTGTCACAGGCTGGCACTGCTGGAGCAGGACTGTCTGACCTGAGCACTGACTGACACTTTGGACAGCACCAGGACTGTCACAGGCTGGCACTGGTGGAGCAGGACTGTCTGACCTGGGCACAGAAAAACACTAGACAACACCAGGACTATCACAGCCTGGCACTGCTGGAGCAGTACTATATAACCTGGGCACTGATACTCACAGACCACAGTCTGGCTGTTTAAACTAACACTAAAGTTCCTGGACAGACAGGATAAACTACATGTTCAGAGAGACAGAGACACTTCCTGTTGTCCAGCTGCAAAAACACACAAATACAGGAGAAGACTTTTCCTAAATTTAATACCCAAATTTACACTTCTTCCACAGTTAATTACAATAGATATTTAATAATAATAATAAATATTATTCACAACATATAATTATTACTTACACTTATAATACTGTAATTAATATCATGTGATATTTTCCTCAACTATAATAATCACCTTGGCCCTGGCTAGCTCTTTTGAAAGCATGAAACTCGTAATTTCAGGGCAGTGGGTTTGTGTCCCATGTGGGGTGCCAAGGGCGCAGGTCTAACAACTTTGTCCTGTTAAAACTGAAACAGCAACAGGAAAACATTGCTGCTCTGTTTGCCAGCAGTGGCAAGCAAAAGTGAAATGCCATGAAATGGCAGGAGAGCAAATAGACCCTATCCGTAGCGGAAAAACAGGGATTAACTCAGGAGGTCAGACGATGTCGTGTAGAAACCTATGCCCACAGGCCGCAGAGGAGAGGACTGGGTGCTAGGCGGTCTCAAGACATCCGAACCCTTAATGCTGAGCAAGGAGCAGAGCAGACAAAGGAAGTAAATAGGCTATACAACAAGACACACCGGAAAGACATGAATAATCATAGGGATCTAGGAACAAGACAGAAGAGCAGCACCCTCTAGGTGTACAGGACGTGACACTCAGACAGGGTCTCCTGCCTGTGTTTGTTCCTCTGATCTCCCCACAGGTAGAGAGACACATACAGTAATTACACTGAAGAGTGTTGTCACAGCTCTCAACTGTGGAAATGAGAGGATGGACTGATGGATCATGATGATAAACTCTAGATCAGTGTCTCCTACCTGAACACCTCACTCCAGCATCAAAGCCATGAGAAATGCTATACTGTTTCATTTCTTGTTTTCCACAGTCTCTCAGTGCAGACTCTGACCCCTTGCAAAGGACCCAGCTCAGCAGAACTGATCCAGACCCTGGTCCAAAGTGAGCTCCTCCTGGTGGTGAAGCCGCAGATCCACAGCCCAGCTGTCTGCACACCACTGCAGCATCATCCAGATCCCAGCCAAAGTCAGCTACTGTCCCCCACTCTCCACCATGATACACCTCCACTGTCCCCTCACAGGGACTGGCTCCATTCACCAGCCTCACATCAGCACTACCTGGAGACAGAGAAAATAATATTACCATGTTTGGAGGAAAAATTCTATATATGTACATATACATATTGAAAATATTTCTGATAGTTTAGTTTTCTGTGTTACTGGACTGCTACTCCATTCCCTGGTGAAACAGATTACATGCAGAAACCAACACAGAAAGCATACTAAGTATACTAACTCAACTTCTGTAAAACATTGACGCCCACTATCTGCCTTTTCAGATCCTGATCCTGACTTTGCGTGAGATACTGGAGGGTCTAACAGCATAGTTACTGAGAGATACTTCATACTCTGCAGTATGAGATACTGGAGAGTTTAGCAGCACAGTGACTCTATGTGTGAGATACTGGAGAGACTACCAGCATACATGTAGTAATTCTATGAATTGAGAGGGCTGGGACTTGTATTTCTCTTTTTCTCAGAGCTGTGGTCAGTAGAGTTTTCAGTGCCAGTGTCAGAAGTCTGAATCACTGATGCTTGTTTGTATCTATGTATGAGGCCTCATGTAATAACTGCAAAATAAGAATGGAAACTGAATACTGGTCTGTACACGGTATGAGATTTAAGAACTGATTTAAGTATAGAAAGCAAGGTACAAACAAAGGCAGGGTAGAGCTCTCTGAGAAAAGACTCAATACCGAGCAGCGGGAAGCGGGTCTGGATGGTTTAAATAGCACTGTGTGCTGCACGGTAGATTAACACGTGCGGCGGCACTTGTTATTAGTAACCTGCTGCTGGTGCTGATTAGTTCTCTTATGGGTTGATCTCCACTGGCTAGCGGTCATGACATTTTCACTGTTTCAATACACAATTTTTCCAGATTTCCACTGTTTAAACAATTCAATAACTGTTGAACTACACAGTTTCATTTAACACACCGAGCATTACTGCTCAGGTTCAGGTTCAGCCACCTGAAGAAGGCTCCAAGGCCGAAACATTGTGTATACTTTCTTCTTTTTTTTCAGCATAGAATAAACCTATTACTTGTTCCTTTGCAAACTTAAGATATGTCTATCTGTGTATTTGCTTATGCAATCGTTAGTGTACAAAATGTACAGCAGAGGGGACAAGACACAGCCCTGTGGTGATCCAATTGAAGTGTAGCGAATGTCAGACAAGCACTTCCCCCAACTTGACCTGTTGAGACCTGTTAGTTAGGAAGTTTAGCACCCACCTTATCAAGTTCTCATTCAGATTGAAGCACTACAGATTCACACTTCCACTATTATCATCAACTCCTTTCATGTCACCATTTGCTTTACCATGTTTCTTACAATGGAGTTCACCATCTTGCTCCAATCAATGTTTACTCTTAACAACACATCTTTACCTCGTGTGGCTTCTACATAAATGCTAAACCAATGTCTAGTTATTTCCACAACTCAAACATAACACCACATTTCTGTGTGTGATAATCACATCCTGTATACCCAGGGCAACATTAAGACTATCATAGGCCTCAGGGCTATAGACTTTCAGGGGGCTCCACATCACTCCAACTCACATCACTCACATCACTCCCAATCAACAAACACAACTGTGCACTACACAACTTTGCCATACACTACATTTAAAGTTCAAATCTTGTTCAAAACGTTGTAAAAAACAGAGCTTAAGATAAGTTAGAATCAAAACTAAAGAGTAATTTAGTCTTACAGTTGCAAAAAGCCTCCTTGGCCCTACATACACATATACAGAAGCCACTTTCGAATTTCAGCCCCTTAAAACTGCTTTTAACACCACCACAGACGGTCTTCTCAACAGACACACAGCGCATTCCTACATTATTCCCAGCACTACAGACTCAACCACTGCCCACTCAACAACACAAGCACCATTACAAAGAATGCAGTTAAATAACACAAATCACACAAAATCACCTAAAATGGAAATAGGTGCTTTTACTCCTCCGCGGCGGGAGTGACAATAAGGACCATGGCTGGTAGCTTACCTGAAAAATAGTCAAGACAACGTAATCATTCTGACCAGCGATTGATACAAAAACTCTATACATTAGCCACAACATCCAATCATTCACGTTGTGCTCACTTTATTTTATATTTATGAGGTTTTAAAGAGTTTTACCAATCTGCAAAGTGATGAGAAGACCAGACACGAATTAGTGTGCAGAATGTTCTGGCGGTGCCTTTAATTACTTTGCCTTTTCACTCTTGCCAGAACCGCGGTTTCCTTATCACTGCCAGTGGCAAAACGCTATTTACAGGATAAACTATTAAACAGCATTGAAGCTTGTTCTCATCCTCTTAGGAGTTTTCATGTTGTGTATAATCATGAAGAAAAATAAAAAATAATAAATTTAAATGAACAAAAAAGAGGGGTACCCCTTTCTTTCAGCTAACTAGTAAATTCATTAACCCTCTGTGTTATTGTAAAGTTGTCCTAAACGATGCCTCAAGCCTGAGTGCTCTAATCATGAATCTCCAACTGATGGAGGCAGGAGAAGTATTTATGTAACTTGTACAATATTATTTAAGTAATTATTTGATTTTCATTATCCATGCTTAAAAACTAGCATTCAAATGAACACCAACCAGATTGCAGTAAACCATTCTTATTAAATCTCCACATTATCAAAAAGAAAAATAGTCCTTATTATCTGAATCTTAACTGTAGAAGACCAACTCATTTATCTGTCAAATTTTACTCAAATGTGCAAAGTCAATATAATTGCTGCCTTCCAGTTCAGTTCCAGACCCTCTTTGCTATCTGTGTGGAGTTTGTATGTTCTACCTGAGCTCACATCTTTTTCTTTTTCTCTGGGTTCTCTGGTTTCCTCCCAGATACTATCAAAAGTGTGTGCATGTCTGTGTCTGTGTGTGTGCCCTGTGATGGACTGGTGTGCTTTCTAGTGTGTCACCTGCATTGTGTCCATTGCTTGCTGGGATTGACTCCAGCTTCCCCGGGACTCTTCATTCAATAAAGCAACTGTAACCCTGGTTTCTAATAATAAAAAAAATCATATTTTACTATTATCTGAGCAGTAAATATTTTTTCTACAGTACAGCCTGTTCTTTTCAATGTCTAAACACAGCAAACCTGCATGAACCATACAGAAAAATACGTTTCTGTAATAAAACTACCACAGTCTCAAAAAAATATATATACTCCTATCTGGAAACAGCTATGGGTCCAAAATAGTTTCACATCATATTTACCTCCAATATTCATTTTTTTAATATATTGACCTCCAATAATACCTCAGTCTCTTTTAATTAATTTCTCTAAAATTATTACTGGCTTAAAACTGTTCCAAACTTTAAACACAGATTTACCTCAAATAACATTGAACTATCTAATGAGCTTTAACACTGAAAGTATCACATAATGATAAAAATACACATCTTTAATAATTCATTTACCTACAATGCTACCTCAGTTTCTTATAATTATTTAGTGGGAAAGCATTACTTCCTCAGACATTTTCTAGTGTTTAAACATGCATTTAAATCTATTATTATACCTGGCCTTAATAATTCTTCAAGCTAAAATATCACCTTCTCAAGAAATGATTTATATAAAAGTTCCATCTGTAATAAAGCCACAACCTGTAATAATAAAATATACTCCTGTCTTTAATAACGCTCTTATCTGTTTTAAGAATAAGAATATTGCATATAGATAATTATACTGGAGACATAAACTGAAGATAATAATAAGTAGCAGTAGATTGGCAGAGGTGATGCTATTAAAAATATAAAGTTGTTCTAAGCAACTAATTATTTTACCTGACTTACAGACCAATCAAAATAGTTTTAATGTTTTCTTATGAATACCCATAGTCCTGGATTTAAAATAAAACATTAAAACCTCTTATCCCGAGCTCATTTACAAATTATGTTGTGTAGCTTTTCCATCTTAACTTTAATTCTTGTTTTCTGTCTGTCTGGAAAGCAGAAGACTGGTCACTTACTGGCTGAGCTGTGCAGCACCAGGACAGCGAGAGAGAAGATGGACAGGCAGCTCTCCATTGTCATCAGGACAGAGTGCAGCTGAGACCCCTGTCTTCACCCCTGAGCCCACAGGGCAACTGAGCTGCTGCTCCACACCCCGGACCCCCAGTAACAACACAGCCCCCCGCCCCGCCAATCACACACAGCACTGCCTTTTCAGACTGACAGCAGGAACCTCTCACACAGGCGGGACGGCCAATCACACAGGGCCCTTTCAGTCTTCTCCATATATATCAGAGACACATCACTGTTTCCTCTCCCTGAAGACACTCCCAGCAGCGCAGAGGAGAGGAGAGACAGGAGCAGCTCTGTGTCTCACTGGAGGAAACACAGATACAGATACAGACAGCAGGGCTGCAGGTGCTGCAGGGGCAGGAAGAGATCAGATATTAAACTAAAAAAAATTGTAGACAAGTATTATATTTTTAAATCAGAATCAAGATAATCAATTATGTATATATGGTCCTGTAATTCTTGCTGTCTGTATCAGGAAGTGTCCAGTGACTGGTGTCCAGAATGTGGTCCTGTCCTGTTGTCTGTGTCAGGCAGTGTCCAGTGACTGGTGTCCTGAATATGGTCCTGTGTGTCTTGCTGTCTGTGTCAGGCAGTGTCCAATGACTGGTGTCCTGCAGTGAGTCACAGAGTTGTTGTGTCTCCAGACAGTAATGTCTTCTGGTCCTCTTCAAGGGCAGTGTGAGGAGAGCCTGTGCTCAAGGTGGCAGTGAGGTCATTCAGGTCAGCATAGGAATACAGAGACAAGGTGGACTGAATAAGAAATGGCTGTCCTGTGACTGTGATCAATAATGTAATCGAACAAGAATAGCCAAGCAGTGACTGTTCCCTCTGTACTGAGCCTGTTGGACAGCAGCTCTTCTAGTTGACTCCCTTAAACCCTGAGCCTGTCTCTGTGCAGCTACAGTCCAAAAAGATGTTCCAGCCCCTCCAGTTGTGACCCCAGTGTCTCTCTGCGTGGAGCCGACTGCATGACTGAGACTTTCTAACAGCACAGTGGAGCTGAACTGATACTGATAGACTGATACACCCCCAGTCTGAACAGTGTGAGGGCACAGCTCACATCCTCTTCCTTATTATTATAGGTAGTAGGAGCAGCAGTAGGAGCAGCAGTAAAATATTAGTAGTAGCAGTAGTATCAGTGGCAGCAGTTGTGGTAGCAGTAGTAGTATTAGCAGTTATGCTGTATTTAAACTCTCCTGTTCAATATAGCAGAGGTCTTGTGTTACAGCTTCACCATAATAGCTGCAGCAGCAGGAGCCGCAGAGCAGGAGTCAGTTTCAAATTAGAAAAAGCAACAAAATTATTAAAAAAAAGTTCAGTCCTTGTTAATACAGCGGTGATTTAAGGCAGAGCTTCACTGGAGCTACAGGTCAGGCTCTGCAGTGAGTCTGTGGTTTGTGCTCCTCCGAGCTCTTCCAGCACAGGAAGCCAGGCTGTACTGTGAGGCTGTGGGTGTCAGTGTGATGAGGCAGCTGAGAGCTGAGCTGTACAGAGAGACACACAGGGAGTCCAGTGTTCAGAGCTCCAGTGCTTCACAGGGAGACACAGGAGAGCCCAGTGTTCAGAGCTCTAGTGCTGCACAGGGAGACACAGAAGAGTCCAATGTTCAGAGCTCTAGTGCTGCACAGGGAGACACAGAAGAGTCCAATGTTCAGAGCTCTACAGGGTGACAGGTCCTCTACCCACACAGCTCTCTCAGTGTGTCTCTCAGATCTGAACAGGAGGGGCTGTTCCTGTCAAAAAGGAAGGTGACTCTCAGAGCTCCAGTGTCAGTATGAGGAGAAGCTCTCAGACCTGACTGCTGCCAGAGCCTCTGAGCCTGAGTGTCCATGAGCACTGAGCTCCTCAGCAGCTGAGAAAAGCCTCCTGTCTCTTGTGGTCACAGTGTGGTTGAACACCTGCACTGTCTTCCTGCTCCTTCTCTTCCCTCTCCCCTTTCCTGTCTCTCTTGCTGCGTGTGCTCTTATCTGTCCATCTCTCTCTCCTCTTCTTTCACTCTGACAGTCTGTGCAGAGTATCTGAAGGGGATGTAACATTGCTTGGCAAAGGAAAAGACTTCTCAGAGGCAGAATAAAAAAAGTATCTCCTCTCAGTCAGATTCACAGCTCAGACTCAAACACAGAGCTCTGGGTCCCTCAGTACTTTACCCAAACTCCTCCCTCCTGAACAGACAGAAGCTCATCTCCATCCTTCTCTTTATCCCGACAATTCAGAACCAGAGAACATTGAGACAATCAGTGCTGCTACATGAATAATATCAGACAGAACAGACTAGACTCAGGTCACATCTCCCCCTTTTCTCCTTCCTCACAGCCTTTTAGAGACAGAAGTTTGACTGAAAATTGAGCAATATGTGATTATCTCTTATTATTTTTTTTTACTGATTTAATGAACAGCAGTATTGCTACTCTTATAAGTGTAATATGATTATCAGCAGAAGCATACCGATTATCTTGTCTACAATAGTGACCAGTTGACCAGTCTGTAGCTCTGAGCAGTGGGACTCAGATCACACAGAAGACCTGTCTGTGTGTTATTCCACACCAGCCCTGGGATACAGCGTCTCCCACACGTCTCTCATGGGGAGTCTTATAAATATACAGTTAAACAGAGTCTGATAACAGTTATACAGTTAATTAAATCATCAAACTGGCTGAGGAACTGAGAGCTCGAGTGGAAATAAAACCAGGAGATGCTCTTCAACCTCCAGGATCAGGAGTCTGATCCTCCTGGATTCTGTTCTGTGGAGATTCGTGTAAAACGCTTAAAAGCGCTCATTACAGGGACTTGTGGCCTTTCTCTTCTGCTCTACGGGAGTATGCTATACAACGCATTAGTCTGCGAAGTAAACTATTTTTTTTGTTTCATAAATTGTATTCCTCGGTTTGTCGCTCTCCATTTCCAGCTGTTATGAATCGCCTTTATTTTTGGAGATGTTATATGTGACGCGCTTTGCTCTGTCAGAAAGAGCGCTGTGACGTCACAGACAGCAGCCAGAGCGCCGGGATCAGAGAGCGAGACCGCGGGAGGCGCGCAGAGCGCACGGAGGAGACTTATTGCTCACTTATCTATCGAAAACCAATTAATTCAACTGAAGAACCGTAGAATAATTGATTAACTTCACTGATTGGTGAGTACTGACCCTGTTTTAAATATCTAGAAAACAGTCAATACAGCCTCTATTGATCAACTACAATAGCGCCTTTAGTGTTAATAATGTTCAATCAGAAATTAAAGAATTATTATTCAAATGATTGTTTAGGAATTGTATGGTAGAGCTTAAAAATTATATTCCAAGTTGATAAATTCTTAAAAACTGTATTCCAAGTTGATAAATGTGTGTAAGTAAAAGCTGAAATGCATTTTTCCACTGTTTACAAATCATAAGTATGGTAACCACGGCGACAGGCGCCAAGTCACTGTGCACTGCTAGGTGTCTCGCCTTCGTCACAAAGAGCGGTGTGACGTCACGGATAGCAACTAATACTAATATTGTCTTCATGTTAATATTAGTGTGAGTACAATCGGTAGTTTTAACATTAATGCTAGTGTTCATGTGAGTATTAATGATGATAGTGCTACTGATTGTTTTAATACTAGTTTTCCTGTTAATATTAATGATAATTATATAGATAAGGTTAGATTATTTACACTAGTAGTCATGTTAGTTTTAGTGATAGCATTACTGTTATTATTAGTATTATAAGTGTAGTAGTATTTTGTGTCAGTGTTAGTGATGATGATAGTGTAAGTCTTAGTGATAGTGTTACTGTTGCGATTTAATTGGTATTTGTATTAGTGTTATTTATAGTGTATTTGTAGTTATGAGTGTATGTGTTTGTGAGTGTGTGGTGTTTGTGAGGAGTGTGTGGTGTCTGTCAGTGTGTGAATTTGTGTTTGTGAGTGTGTGGATGTGTGTCTATAAGTATTCGTAGTGTCTATGTGTGTGTCTGTGAGTTTGTGTAGTGTCTGTGTGTGAGTGTTTGGATGTGTGTCTGTCACTGTGTGTGAGTGTGTGTGTAGGTGGACTTGTGCTCCACTGGTGTGTCTGACAGAAGTGATCCATCAACAGGTGTTGAGGTCCAGAGCTGTTTGCGAATGGAACCACTTTCTAGAGTCCAGACCCACATCCACAGATCTGTGAGTGCTCTGTTTTTATCACTATTACTAGTAATGAGAGCAGTAGTAGTAGCAGGAGTATTAGTATCAGAATTAGTATTAGAATCTGAAGTCATGGTGGTAGTAGTAGTAACAGTAGTAGTATTAGCACCAGAAGCAGTAACAACAGTGGCAGTTGGATTATCCAAGCAGTTACTTCAGAAACTAAGGTTTTACAAATTTATACTCTACTTTTCTATGCATGTTTTGTAAAGTGCCTTGATGCTCTGGATTAATTAAATTAAATTAAATTTATTTTTATATAGCGCCTTTCACAATAACTAGGTTGCCCCATGGCGCTTAACAAAGGAAGTGACTGCACAGTGGATATAAAAAGTCTACACACTCTTATTGAAATTGCAGGTTTTTGTGATGTTAACCCAGAAATCAAGATAAATCATGTCAAATGTCTTTCCATCCTTAATGTGACCTTGCCACCAACAAAATTCAAGAGAAAAATTTTGGAAAAATTGAAACTAATAAACCTACAACACCCTGGTTGCATAAGTGTGAACTCCCCCAACTAATACTTTGTGGAAGATCCTTTTGCATTTATTACAGCAGTAAGTGTTTGTGAATAAGTCTCCATGAGCTTTGCACACCTGGACTTTGCAATTTACCCTGTAGACAAGCAAATCTGTTCAAGGAAGAAACTCAGTTTAGTGAACTACTGGTGAATTCAGCACAAGTTTTGTCATCACTTGTTAGGATGGCTGAGTTGTCTAAGGTGTCAGACTTGAGAACTGATGTCTTTCATCTTGGTTGGGTGTTCTGGTCTCCAAATGGAAACATGGGATTAAATCCCACTTCTAACAGCTACTTTTTTATTTTTTGTGTATTGTTCCTGTCTTATTGTGCTGATAATGACAATAGGAGGAAAACAGAGAAACCGCTTATCAAGAACATGATGGGCAGGAAAATGCTTCGTCAACACTTAAATGTGATAAGCAGAAAGGAACTTTTAGATGGGCTCCAATTTCTGCCTTAAGAACTTTTTGAGCTGTCTGTAAGTAAAGAAAGATTTCCGGTAAGGTGTGCATTCAAAAGTCAAAGACCGAAATATTAAAGCAGCAACACTGCGATTTGTGAGTGTTCTGTAGTGTTAAAATCCACAGGTTTCCATGCTTCTTGGATTTCTTAGCCCAAGAAGTGATTCCTGTTTCATTTTCTATTCACCAGTTCGATTTGCATTACGCTCCTCAAACCTCAAAACCGAATAACAAACGCTAATCAAAGTTGCACAAGGGCTACACTACTTTGCCCCGTCTAAATACCATAATGTGAAATTAAGAAACCGCAGTATTTTTGACAAAGTGCGGTCTTCAAACAGCAAACGCTCAAGTGTTTATATTTACTTGTGAGCAGACCAACCTTGATTTAGAAAAGCCTTTGCTCGCCCCTTGCTTTAACAACGATATCTGAATCGAGCCCCAAAGTGGTAAGAAAGCTGAATTACACAAAGCACATAAGACATTGGGTTGTCACTGTACGCTATCATGTTTTGCTTGCACTGTCCTACTAAAAGATTAGAGGGATCAGAAAGGACACAAACAAACCTTGAATCCACAATTCTGAACTTAAGGGTCACCAGCTCTACCGACTGCACCTCTCTTGCTCCTCTATTACACAGTAATATTACTAGCGTTGGTTGAACATGGTATAGTAGGCTGACAGCTGAAACACATGGCTCACAACCAGTGACAGTATCATTATCATATATCACTGCAGCATATTGGTAAGGAGTAGGAGTAACTATCCCATGGAAACATGTATGCCTCCATTAACATCGTATAGTAGGTGGACATCTTGGCTATGAGGGTTCAAACCCTGTCCGTGCTTCTTCATTCTGCACCACGTTTCTTTATCTAGGTCTTCAAATTACTTGGCAAAACATTGGTTCTTGTTACTCTTTCTCTTAAGCGGAAGATTGGTAGTTCAAGCCCACCTAGAGGAGCACGTCTTGTGATTCCCATGTAAGCATAATATCTGCTCAAACTCGATTATTGTTCTCAGTGACACCTAAAACATCTTGATATTTGCAAGAAATGCAAATATTGTGCACGTTTCAAGCTACAAGAAGTAATCAATTTAGTACTTAAGTGAATATGATCTGGAATGCTCAATAACGACCAACATCAGCAGCTTCCAAGAAATTAATTTGAATTTCATACTCACCTTGCATTCTCAGCTATCATACTTCAAAATTACAGTGCAGATTTGGTGGAGAACTTCACAAGCATTATTAGGTTTGGACTGTACAATTGTATTTTAATATCTCGGTATATGTACCTTCATTTTAATATACATGTAACCATAAATGCTGTTTAGTATATTGTACTTTTGTTGTACTTTTTAAAACATTTTACCTGAGGACGCAAGGGGACTGTTATATCTTGTGATACATGCAAGACATCTGTAAAAGAAGGTGAAATTTTAATAAAATTGGTGATTAAAAGAAAACCACAACTTTTATGATATTATCCCTCGATATCGCAGATCAATTGAAGGATTTGAAGAAACTATCAAAGAAACAACAGCAATAGCAGATGTTTGGGTTTTGAACCAATGATTACACCTCAATAATCAATTCGTCCTCAAAAAAAGAAGAGACAGGCATGTTTTGAGCCTCATAATGATCCTCTTCTGGATCCACAAGAAACGTGTTTTGGATGTACTTATAACTTCCATCAAAGAGAGATCTCATCAGTTGCATGCAATTGAAACTTTTGACTTTTTGGATGGTATTGAAAATATTTTTTAAAAATAAAATAAACAATTTTCCAAAGAAGATCTCATGAAGTATTGCCAGGATCTATTCTTATCGTTTGGTAGTGATAACACTGCTGGTATTGATGGAGTAGAAACGTACGATGCGTTGACAGGATTTCTGAAGCGAGAAGTCCTAGAATGCCGCCTATAAATGAGCTAGGATTCATACCAAGAAATACTTTTTGTTTTCCACCCAGAAGGCTGCTATTGCATTACACATCTTGTGAACATTACCAGTTTTGGTAGCTTCTGGGCGCGATTTTCCAAAACTGAAACTAATAACAAAGTTAATTAAGATGCACCATGTCCAAAAATTGTAAATTGAGACTAGTATTACTACAGAAGAAAATATTTAACTGATTTTGTTAAAATTCAATAAATCACCTATCAACAATAAGAAATTATTAAGAAAGTAAACATTATTTTATTTCATTAACTATAAAACATGAAGAGAGTTTACAGGTCATATCCTTCGCTTTGTCTTTTAACTTAAACATTCAGGATCCAAGCTTCTGTGCGGATGGTTGTGTTTCTCTTGTAATATCTTGTAATCATCAAAAGTTGTTGTTTAGTCCTTCAGTACTTTCTCGAGTAGTACCATGGATATTTTATACGATTAATACTATTCATGCTCTTTTGAATTTTCCTTCACATACGGAAATAGTTCAAATTGTATTTATGGCTGTGCTCCACACCTACACGAGAGCACCTGTAACAGTACAGGACATGCAGTGAGGAATTCGCGCAGCTTTCAGTTTAGTGCGGAGTCAGAGGAAGGACTCACTCGCTGAATGATTTCTCAGGAAATCCCGGGTGAGATTTAACAGGTGATTTCTTCAACAGCCACGACAAGTGTGGAGACATTCTCTGGATTTCCTGAATATGACGTTAAATTAGTTCAAATCATTTGTTGTAGTTAACAGAACTAAATGCTTTGGAGGTACATCTAAAACAGCAGAGCAACACTGTAGCACTTCGTGTGTGACTGAACTTAATTGTGTAAACCTGGCTCTCTATGAACACCGACAAAGAGTTCTCACTCAACAGAAGATTGTGATGTGAGCACAATAATACAAAGCACGTGGAGATGCCAGGGATTGAACCCGGGACCTCATACATGCAAAGCATGCGCTCTACCACTGAGCTACATCCCCAGTGGTGTGTGCGCATGGAGAATGCCTGCAATTTCCCACTTTCGTGTTTCCTCTACTACAGAGTAAATTCATGGGAATGAAGAAATAAGGAAGGAAAAATAATCACATTGAAGCTTCCAGAGACTGGGCAAAAACGAATCAGTTATTTTTATATCCAGTCACACGGGTGACGGTGGTTAATTCCTTGACGGGGGAGTGCTTTTTTACCTCCTTACTCTACTGTCTTTCAATTCTGTTTTCTTTGAAAGCTTTTTGCATCTTTTAAGTGCTCTCGGTTAAACTTCGCATAGAACAACAGCAGTACTGATGATTTTCATGGACCGATGCACACTTCTTCTGTACAACTCCAGTGATAAAGCCCTGTCTGTAAATATTGTAGAAGAACGAAAAAGGGCGAAACAATGCTCCAACCACAGGAATGGTAACCGGAAGGATCGTGTTCTTATTTAATGTCATTTTGAGATGCCTTGTCAACGCAGACAGGCGTTAGAGCTGAACAAATAATGTATAGTGGTGGTTGTAAACATGGAACATGTTATTTCTATACCAGGAAGAAAGGAGCAGACTCTTAAACTCTTTAACTCTTAAGTTAAAAGAGACAAAAACGACACCTAATCACAGCTAACATTAATTAAAATGACATCACAACAAAAGAGCAGAGCCTTGAGTGAATCAAATTCGTTTTCATTGAATGTCTGTGTCTTCATCACTTTGACCGGGGTAAAGTTAGCTTGAAGTTCGAAAACGATTTTGGCACGCCTGTAGCGTTTTTATGAAACAATTGCTTTGTATATACAATTGCTCTGTGGATAAAGTACATTCTGAATGTTCTCACAGCCTTCAGTTTGTCTTTTTTATTCCACGCACGAATATTCTTGTGTCCATATCACATATCATATAACACAGAACGCCTTCAAACCAAATGCATTTTAAAGACCACCACTCACAACCCCTCCATAAACATATAATTGAGCTAATTATTCTTTTCTGACACTTGGGGTTTTGATTGATGCGCAATTACGCACCATCTGGAACACTGGGGGACCACTGTATACATACATACGTTCACAACGCAGAAATACTGCTCAATAGAGTTTCATGCGAAAAACCCATATATGACCATAGGAAGCAGAACAGCAGTTTCCAATTACCCAGACTGTCAGCACGGGAATAAAGCTTTGTTTTATTTCTGAAACCCTTTCTTTATTTCCTGTTTTCATTCTGCAGGAAAATTCCTATTCTTTACTCAACAGCTTTTTAAAAACAGCACCCATGATGTTCAAATCATGATGTCCATGATTGTTTACACAGAAGACAGGCAGAGCTTTGGGTTGTGAATCTCTTTTTCTCATGGTTTTATTGAATGTGGCACTGTGCACTAGGATAGGGGGATGCTGTTCACAAGCCAATAGCATTTAAACCACGGCACCCACAATGCTACAAGTAAGTGTTTTACACATTAAGCAGGTCCTCTGACCTTTCCCAGCCTTGCTTTGGGTTGTGAAACCTCTTTCAGTTTTTTTATGATTTTTTCAATATGGCACCTATTAGACATGCAATACACTGGGATAGGGAGGTCCTCTTCGTGACTCAATAGTATTTGAAGCACAACATTCACAATGCAACAACCAAGTGTTTTACACACCAGACAGCCCCCTCACCTTATACAACCTTGCTTTGGGTTGTGAAAGTGTTCTTTATTTTTTTTTTATTTTTTTTAATATAACACTACAGGTAATATACTGGAATAGGGGGGTCTTCTTAATACATGGGTACATGGGGATAGCGCCTTAAAAGTTGGCTTCTCAAAACTCTTTACAGAATGACAACAACAATAAAAGACTTGGACAGAGATTCAACGAGCCCAGGCATAGAGACTGAGTGTCGATCGAGCAGGAGCGGTGAGGAAGGAGACTGAGAGAACATAGATATAGATACTTTACACAAAGTACAGACAGTGCATCAAGACAATATACTGTACAAACAGTAGACAACGTACAAGTAAACAATGCAGACATGTAAACAGTGACTGCATACGTACGGAATAAATAAGAAATTAAGGTAGATGTTTCTATTAAATTAACGGTATTCGAAATGTTGTAAAAAGAAAAGCGATTTGTTTTGTAAAAAAATGAGAGATGATTTTTATTTTATACAGGAAAGGCTTGTGTGTCAAGTTAATCTTTTCGGAATGCACCATTTGAAAATATAAATTGGAAGTTAGTTTGGATAACTCCTGATGGATATTGTATTACAAATAAAGCTAAAAAGATATAATTTAAAATTGTTAATAGGTTTTATCCAGTTAAATAAGTACTGTCTAAATTTAAGCATGAGAAAGATGATTTGTGCGTTTTTTGTCGGGTTGAAAGGGAATCTTAGGTTACTAAGCAACTAAGGTTGCTGCTGGAAGAGGTGTTAGTGGGGCCAGCAGGGGGCGCTCACCCTGCGGTCTATGTGGGTCCTAATGCCCCAGTATAGTGACGGGGACACTATACTGTAAAACAGGCGCCATCCTTCGGATGAGACGTAAAACCGAGGTCCTGACTCTCTGTGGTCTTTAAAAATTCCAGGTCGCTTCTCGAAAAGAGTAGGGGTGTAACCCCGGAGTCCTGGCCAAATTTCCCATTGGCCCTTACCAATCATGGCCTCCTAATAATCCCCCTCTATGAATTGGCTACATTACTCTGCTCTCCTCCCCACTGATAGCTGATGTGTGGTGAGCGTTCTGGCGCACTATGGCTGCCGTCACATCATCCAGGTGGGGCTGCACATTGGTGGTGGTGGAGGGGATCCCCATTACCTGTAAAGCACTTTGAGTGGAGTGTCCAGAAAAGCGCTATATAAGTGTAAGCAATTATAATTATTATTATTATTATTACATTTACTTGTAAGGTGTGTGTTTGTGAAGTTGTTTTGGACGGACTTGCAGAGTTTTGTTTGTAGGCATTTAAAGGTGTTTTTTTAGGTTTAAGGACTTTGATATTGTACTGCGTAAGATAACTTTTTTAAAAAAGAATTTATTTATAGCAAATTTATTAGTCATTCTGAGTAAATTTCACATTCATAAATCAAAATGGTCCAATAATACTCCCCGTTTTAGTACTTTTCAGATGGAGTTGAAATATTATTTAAATTCTATAAAAATGAAAAAAAAAATGCAAGCAAGGAAAACATTTGATATATGTAAAAAATATAATTTACTTCGTTACCTCTGCCAGTTAATTTTTTTTTCTGTTCGTGTTTTTTTACTCTTGTATCTGTTTCTGCTCCTCTAGTTGTATTTGTAAATTATTTATACATTTAATATAAATAAAAAAATGTCGACCGTATACGTTACACTATAATATAACGCAAACATCTATTCTGGACTATTTTTTTCAGATTTTTATTATTCTAATAATATTTTTGTGGTTTATAGCAACGGTTCATCTGATAACCCGGAAGTCCTCTGTTTGACCACGTTTCGCTTTCTATGTTCAAACCCACGTGTCTACAGCCGCTGCAGCGGACTTGCCTGTGTTTTTCAGATCGACTCTGAAAAAAATGGAGAATCTGTTGCTTAATCTGAAAACTGAGGCGCAATCTTTCGTGGAGACTGTGCTTAAATCGATCGTGCATGAAGTTTCGGAAGTTTTCCGAAACCGGACAGATGATTCCGAGAAGTCGATTGAACAAAAACTTCGCCGGATCTCTCAGGTTCTGGCGAGACTGGTCGTGATTAAAATCACGTCTGTCGACAACGGTTTCGGGGTCGAAATCGCGCAAATGAAGCAGGAAAACGAGCTTCACTGTTTCATGGAGGTTTTGCTCAAATCGTTCGTGTATGAAGTTTCAGACGTTTTCCGAAACACGATGTCTGACTCCCAGGACTCGTTTCGAGACAAACTCCACAGCGTCTCCCAGATCCTGGTGAGTCGGGCCGTGATTAATATCACACAGTGTGTGGAGGACAGTTTCGGGACAGAAATAACGCGAATGAAGGAAAACGAGACCTTTAAAGTGCGACTGCAGCTGTGGGAGAAGGAGTCGGGAGCAGGAGATCAGGGAGGGACAGATCATGTTGGACTCATGCCTCCCTGTGAAATCACTGCAGAAACAAATGAAGAAACGGAGCCGTCGGGTAAGTGCAGTGACTTTTAATTAGTAACGTTTGTGTTTAAAAACGGTGTTTTTAACTTCCTCACTGTTGAAACTGTAGTGGAGAGATGCAGAGCGAAGTAGGAAAGGTTTGTGATGTTGCCGAGGGATTCTTTTCTGCGAACTAAACTAGTTGTGGTCTGGTTATATTCTCATTAATGTTATTGCTGTTCTTTGAATGTGGACAGAAATATGTCGTCAATTGATACACTTTCTCCATGTGAAAGCCAATTTAGGAGACTTTGGAGTCTTGGAAATATGTCTGTGGGCAGATTATTTATCGACGTGGCGGTAACTATCTCTCCTGTGCAGTGTTAATGTACTGCATTGTACAGCAGTGTCCAGTCAGCCAGGGTGTCTGTATTAACCCCTCTCTCTCTCAGTGCAGTGTTCATGTACTGGAGTGACCGGTCAGTGTGTCTGTATTAACCCCCCTCTTTCTCAATGTAGTGTTAATGTACTGGAGTGTCCAGTCAGTGTGTCTGTATTAAACTCTCTCTCTCTCTCTCTCTCTCTGTAGTGTTAATGTACTGGAGTGTCCAGTCAGTGTATTAAATACTGGCAATTTAGACAGAACAAATGTTTTCGTGAAATTACATCCCGGACTGTCCTCTGCTGCCCTTTTCAATCTTCTGCTGAGCACAAAAGAGTCTTAAGAAAATGATTACAACTTTGTTCGATCAGCTTCTCCTCCTAGACCCTGTTAATTGCTGCAGTGAGTTATTGCTTTGTGCTCTGTTTTGCCGTCTTCTGAATATAGTCTGAGGAATACCCAATGATGAACTAATGTAGCTGGTGTAGTAAAGCAGGCTTAATTATAATAGAACCACTAATGTCAAGACAGTGCTTGCTTTTCCCCACCTGAACTACTTTAAGTATTCATGCTGTATATATTATTTACATCTGTAGATTATGTGTTACTTTCAGATTCATCCTGTTTGTGTTCTAGGTTTTGATGTACAGATTTGATTTCGTCACCCCATTTTGATAAATATAATATTGGTTTACCTTCAGTATATTTTGTAGATTGAATATTTAATAGTAGATGTATTCAGTAGTACAAAGCTTTGAGGTCCTGCCTAGTTTGTGTTGAAAGAAAGCGAATGAATGAGTTATTTTCCCCAGACTGTGATTTGTGTACCGGGATAGTCGAGTTGTAATCTATTTAGTTACGCAAAAACGGTGGTATCACCACGTTTTCCTTTGTTTACTTCTCCCATTTGGAGTTCACTCTGCTAAAGACGAATGAACACAACGTGTCACTCCCTTTTGGTTCGGGGACAGACGCGATGAGATTCAATTTCATCAGCCTGCGAATGGAGAAAGGAAAACAAAAACATATTTAAGAAATTCTGTCCACATGCACTGAAGTCCACACTTCTTACGCTGCGTCATGGAGGTGTGGACCTGGAGGAAGGGCTTAGGGTAAAGTTTGGAAATTGGGACGTGGTCTTATAATGTTAGTGAATAGGGAGGACAAGTTACGCCATGAATCAATAAATGTGTGTTGAATGTCTTATAAACCCTTTAACATTGACACAGGAGCAGGATTTGTGGCTGCTGCGGTTCGGAGCCTCGCATTGTCTTGCAAATGTATTCATCTGTGTGACAATGAACCCTTTCTCAGTCTGTCTGTGGGGTGGGGCTTAATCTACTGTCTCACTTCCTCGATTTAACATCTGATTACTGCTATGGGCTTAAGAGCTCATGAATTTAAAGTGAATATTTAACAGGCTGTGATATGTATATATAACCAATATAAATGTCAATATAATATACATATTACTGAGAAGTTATCATCAGTGAATGATTTTAAGATGTTAATGATAAATATCTATTGTACGTAGTGACTTTAAAATCTTTGTATATAAAATTTCAGATTAAAACAAAGTTTTTGCATATTCTTTGTTGTGTATATATATGGTTCAGCCACAGAACCAGGAGAACATGATCCTTCTTATAATATTATTGTGGTTTTGTTTTTGTTACTGAGAGATCTTGGTACATAATATATACATAAAACCATTTTCCATTGTAATTCAGGGTTCTGGATCGCTGAAAGTCTTAACGCACAAGAGAGAATGGTGATATACATAGAAAAATAGGTACCAGATGATTATTTGTAGCGGCTTCCTGAATATTTGTCCCACAAGAGACACTTTTTTGTGGAAACTATCAGGTTTTGATGTTCTTTCATGTGAACTCTTGCTCTTAAGATGGTAAGAGATTGCATCTGGTATTGCATGTAATTAAATGGTGATTATTTTATTTGCTCTGTTTCCTATATCCGGAAAATATAGTATATGCTCAGTAGAGGGGCAAAGTTTTTGAGTAGTGTTGTGGGAATTTTCTCTAAACACTTAAACAAGCAGAAAGTGATTCTGCATTCAAGTAGTAAGTTCCGTGAAGTTGCCCCTCCTACAGACAGCACAAACAATTAAACCCATGTGATTCGTTAGTGCTATGTTTGTGCCGTTGAACGTAGCTTCTGTGCTGCTTTGTTCCCAAGATATAGCGCCTTGTTTTTTCGGGGTCGTGACGTCACTCAGCCCCCTTCAACGTCGTAGGGGAACCGGACCGGTCTCATTCGTTAGTGCTGGGATTGTGCCGGTTTGTGCCGTTGAAAGTAGCGTTGTGCTGCTTTCGTTCCCGAGATATAGCGCCTTGTTTTTCCATTAATCACATGACCATGCACAGTGACTTTGACCTCGAGGAACCCCGTCAACCGAGTTAAAGCACTCTTCTATGTGTTTGTGTGAACAGGAAAATTACATTTGTCTCCAATATCATACCCGAATCAGAAGAGTTCCAGGTATAGCCTTAAAAAGCGAACATTAGCAAAATTGTATGTTCTTACAAAGAGGCTTTATGATTTCTGAAATATTACATTCAGCTCTCACTTATTGTAGCTCTGACTCTGTTTTCATTGCACCAAAAATGTCCCTCAAAATTTTAGCTCTTAGAACATAAACATCTTTGTGCACACCTTTCTGTGCCAAATGTTTCACCAGTTGAAATATTTCTATGCTATCTACAGCCTGATTAACATAGCTGCTAGAAGTCCTGCTACCACAATAGTCACTGCATAGGCACTGACATCAAATGCACAAGTGTTCAGTACACTCACAGTGTCTCCACTCACCTTTACTGGGGGCAGGTCTCGGCTGCTTCCATTCCTCATCAGAGCCACTACAGCCTTTTTCACAGGAACCGAACAATCTATGTTGTAACCACTCAGAACAAGGCACAAGATAAAAAGATGGTTTCCGTTTTTTAGGTAGTGGTAGCACTGTCAACGGCCCTCTCACACTGCTGGGAAACACTATGAGCACCCATTGATATTCTCATACCTCCTGTGTGTGCTAGGTGTTTCATAAGGAACCTGTCAACTTGCATTGGCAGAGTGTCATGCTTCAGCACTGATTGTTTTAGGTTTTTGAAATCCGCCTCCTCATTGGCTGAGCTTCCAGTGATGTTCACACTTTTGAAAAGTGGAACCATTAAGCCAATCCAGAGTGGGAGACAGCAAGCAAGCCTCGTGAGATGAGGAACAATCTCCGGTAGGAAATGCAGGTTATGTCTATCACCACTTTCCACAGCTAGCAACCTGCATTCTTCACAGATTTCTGTTACCCAGTCTTCCAATGCTGTCGGGCATGCATCAAGGGTACAGCTTGGCTCTTGGTCCCCGGCTACACCTATTTCTTCTAGAACTTCATCAGAAGGAAAAGCATCGTATCCTTCTGCTATTTTTTTGTTCTAAGTGTGATTTTATAGTTTGCAGTTACTCTGTTGTAACTCTGCATGTATACATTGATTCTTTGTTACCTTTGCAGTCCTGCAGCACTTGGGTATATTCTTTTGTCAGGTTATGTCTGGCAGCACAGCCTGAATGTTAGTACTGTTAAGTTCCTACCCTCCTAACAGTGCCTGTAGGTGATAAATCCTGGAATGAAGGGCAAATATGTAGAATGAGTACTATGGTGCAACAACATACAGATGCAGCCATTCAAAATGCGCGGGCGATACCACATTATTTTGCGGTGCGCTTTACGCGGTCTACCGCGAGTTACCGTAAATTCTCCTATAATACCGCAAGTAAAATAATAGTATCCGGAATTTCCGCAAGGTGGAGCTAGTAAAGCTCAACCTCTCATGTTTGAGCTGTTGCCATCAAAGTCTTTAACGAAGATATTACTAATAGTATTAATAATGAATGACCTTGGACAAGCTGTAAACAAAGTATTGCCTTTGTCCACGTTCTTTTTTTCATTGACCGTCTTTGTAAAAGAAACACCACAGCATTCCGCAATCACGCATTTGTTTCCAATCATGCAAAGTACAGTAATTTTTGAGAACTGATTCACCATGCCTTTCACATGCTCATAAAAGAGATTGATTAAGGAACATAAACATATTACTGTATGCAAACTGTACTGTATACAGTATGTATATGTATATTTAATGTCTTAACTGTGCCCGTTTAAGTATTGAACATTTATATGGAATTTTACCACTGAAGGGAAATCTTAGTAGCTGAGCATAAAAAGAATAGGAGCATACTGCAACGCGTGTGAAGGCCATAAACGATATTAATTTTAGAACTTAAACATACAGTATATGGCTGGTCTCGGTACTTTAAAGAAAAAATACACACCAGTATTTCATTTCTCCCTAAACATTAAGCATCGAAGTCTTTAACTAACGTGATACCGAAGTCAACAAGCATACTTTTAGAATTTGATTAAAAGGGAATATAATATGGAATCGTGTATCTAAAGAAATTAATAATGATATAATTATATTCATGTACCGCAACACAAGAATAGTACACGCTGTACATTGTCTGTTGATAATGTTTCTGTAGTGCTTTTTCAGTACTCTGCACGTGACTTTGCCGGTGGCGCTGTGGGTTAGGTTCCTGACTCCCATGTCACATGGTCTGTGATCAAATCCTACTGGTTTTTTTTAACAAACATTTCTTTGAAAAAATTAAACGTTTCGTTAGTCAGAGATTAATTAAAACCTCACTCGCACCAAAAAAATTTATATTTCTAAATATCACAACATGATCAAATTTAAGTTTTTTTAATAACAATGAATAGTCACCTAGGCGTTACAATATTAACATTTATATTGATTTAAATCGCCTTTATTTAAAACCCATAAATAAAGCTGATACTGTTTAGACTATTAATTATTTAAAACTGTATTACAGCAGCACAATGCACAATGCAATGTAAATCGCTATCTTTGTCTTCTGTGTAATAATGTTCGCCTCTCTGTCCAGCAAATTAACAATAGTAATAATAATGAACTTTATTGTATATGGCGCCTTTAAAGGTGGCTCCTCAAAGTGCTTTACAGGTTAAAAGCAATAACAATAATACTATTGTTAGGCTGGGCAAACAATTTTTTTTTTAAGAAATACAAAATGAGATATAATGATGTGTTCCGGCTTAGACATTAACGAAGAGCATAACACGTGGGCGGCGTAGAGGTCGGCTCTGGCTTTCCCATCTACTGTATACACTGCAAGTACAACCCTCTCTCCCTCTCTGCGGGAGTGCTGGCTGTGACTAATTAAACCGGTTTCACAAGTATTTGCAAAGTAGAAGCAGGCGAGATTTCCAAAGAAAGACACCACCCCCCCTCAAAAACCCAGTAAGTACAGTACTTACTAGTTAAAGGCTAGGCTCCTCAATGAAATCGCTTTAACATGCTAATGCGTTGGTGTAACAATCCAGGCCTGGCAAGCTTCTAATTTCAACCCAACTACGGCGAAAGGAACCCTTCTTTCATTAGACGACAATGAACATATTTTAGCCCTGAATGAATTAATAGCAAACATGGTTTACATAAAATACATTTTTCCAAGAAAGTTTAGCCTTTGTCACTAATGAAACCACAAAATAAAGACATAAATATAAAAATCTTAAGATTTTTAAAATACATTACTTTGCAAACATTTATTTGAAATAAAAACGATTGCAAACGCCAGGGGAGAGAGAGAACAGGGGAGGGATGTTGGTTTTGTATAAGGGGCGGGGCTATGGAAATGAGGTTTGGGAATGTGGAGTTACATGATCTGGCCGTTTGTGAATTATCGTTGTTGAGTATGGAGTGTTGAGGTATTGATTTTGTGTAATGCTTTATGTTGAAAATTGAGGTGGGTTTTGTTTATGATAAAGAGGATAAACTGGGATGGGAGGAGGGTTTGGTTTGCATAAGGGGCGGGACTATGATAATTGAAGGAAGTTGCGAGAGTATAATGATTTGATATATTTGATTTTGTACTGTGGTTGTTATCTATGTTTTTGGTTGGTATTATGTTTATATGGTTGTTTTTGTTGGTTGGTTGTTATTATGGTTATTAATAATACGATCTATAGTTGAAATCTGAGCCTAAATAAAAAGAAAAAGCAAGTGATTAGGTTTATGAGCAATCTAATTACTTATTCGTTTAAAACGCTATATAAAATAAAGTTTATTATTAATTTGCTGGACAGAGCGGTGAACATTATTATGCATAAGACAAAGATAACGATCCTGATCAGTTCAGAAATCTGTGTACGCTGTAAGGTTTTTACTTCTTAAACTTTTAAAATACAAGTTTCGATAGAAATAAATCCTCTTCCTGGTACAGTACTGTATAGCAAACCAGCACGTCTTTTTTCTCCAATCAGAGGGGTGTCAGATGGTGTCAGCCAATCACCATTCTGAAGCCCTACCATAATCTCTGGTATGGGGAGACCCCAGAATTCTGTCCAATAGTTCAGACAGATGATAGATACTTTTATTGATCCCATGAGGGAAATAAAGTAAATCATTTTAATTTTAGGAAATTATTAAACGCTTGGTTAAAAGCAAAGGAGATTGTCTGTTATAGTGGACATAAAAACAAGAGTTCGCTGGCATTTTATCCTAGAAGACGCAGACCGGCGCAAGACCGGTAAAATGCCTGATGAACTAGGGATTGGACAGTTTCCAAGTGCTTGTACAATCGATGGAAATGTTCAAATAAATGTGCAAAAGAAATAAACAAAATAATCATTTATTTCTTTATCATATTGGCTACCTAATGTCCTCTCTTTGCTAGTTAGTGGCTGTGTTTCTGCTTTGGGTAGCAACGGGTGACTGTTCTCAGGCGGAAGATGTAAACAGCTTAATTTTCGTGTTAAATAATTTTTTAAAATTAAAATTCATTCTATACAGCAATCGCATATTTGGGTACCTTTTCATAAAACTTTCATGCTTAAAATGTTTAGGGAGAAATGGAAGACTGGTGTGTATTTTTTCTTTAAACTATCAAGACCAGCCATACACAGTACAGTTTATGTACATACAGTAATGTTTATGTTCCTAAATTAATATCGTTTATGACCTTCAGATGCGTTATGCTCCTCTTCTTTTTATGCTCAGCTACTAAAATTTCCCTTTAGTGGTAAAATGCCATATAAATATTCAAAACTAAGTGTATTAAAATGTGCACAGTAAAGACATTAAATGATTAAATCTTTTCACTACCAACCAATGCACCATGAGTGCCCCTGTCGGTCATTTTGGCCAGCAAATCACTTACCGCGGTGCCCTGCGGTGGCTTGTGGGTAGGTTACTGTACCGTGGGTTTTTACCGCGCATTTTGAATGGCTGCATCTGTACATTGTTTAAAATACAAAAAACAAATCCTGTCCTCACATCGACTTTCGTAACCAAACAATGTGTAAAATGTTTAACAATGAACAATACGGAGCTTTAATCCAGTACATTTCCTTGGTCTCTTAAGTGTGGTAACAGTGTTACACACCAGATGATGCAATTTTATACCAACTCTGTACTTCCTTAATATACTCTGTTGTGTGAGGGTATAACTTAATAAAGCTCACAAAACTAATTTTATCCTGTTCTATGCTCTGTGAAGGCAGACCTTAATCTATTGTCAAATGGTTAACTCTACTACATTTACTACAATAGTGGAATCACCAGTTTCGTGCCTGCTGCTTCTGGGACATGATACAAACAACGTAAACTGTGCAAACATTCCCAAAGATGCTCAGAACTTCAAAGAGGCAGGTACTTCAATGTACATTATAAACCCCTCTCCCCCTCTACAGGTAATGGAACAATAGAAAGGCAACAAATCCTTAATAAGCTATTGCATGCAGTAGGTCTGATATCTACTTTCATACACAATTAAGAATTAACAATCAAAAATCACAAATATGTAGTGCAGTACATGGAATCGGACCGCTCAAGGTTTTAAAAAAAAAATCAAGCAATTGATGAGTAGTTTAAATCCCCAGAAAGAAATAAGGATGAATGCAAAACACTGCATATTGCTTAGAACTGAAATCTCAAACAACAAATTGTGGCGAGCTTTACACTTCTCTTTTGTTAGCTCCATGATGTCACCCCTTTAATCTTAGTGTTCATGTGATGGCCAAATCCCTAGCTAGACCCATGGCCTGGGTATTATGGGAAATGTTTAATGCAAAGTATAGAGAAGTCTGATTAACACTCAAAAATGTAACAAAAAATGAATTTCACCAAACCTGGCTTCAACTGTTCTTCTTCCAAATCTTCTCTGGAAACCCCAGTGAAAGTGCCCTACAGGTAATGGGGACTTCCCTCCACTGTGTAAATGAAAATATAACCAAGTTTTTTACATTGTTATGGATTACAGTTTAAGTGCACATCAAAAAGTTTCTGTATATGTAGACAGAAATTGATAAATTAATATTTTTTAGACCCACCTACTCACTTTAACTGCAATACCAAGGCCCATCACCACTTCTTTTGTTTATAATATGTTTTTAAAGCATTGCATTCACCACTTAATCATTTCAGCTTTCACATCCGCAATTTGTAACATGTCAGAGATTTTTTTGGGTTCAATTCTCCTTGTAACACGTACAGAAAGAAAACATTATAATTTAAATTCAGAAGTGTGACAAGTCATTTCAAGTTTCACTTGCATGTGTAGAAATATCATGATAACAACAAATAAAGCTTACTAATTTTGTGGTATTCCCCATGATATAAAACAAAATAAGTTTCTCAAATATCTTTACTTTAAAATAAATCAACGTAGCATCATAATTACAGTATAGCATTTCTAGTTTGTAAAGAAACTTACGATTTGGAAGAAGAGGTCTTCGCCAGAGATGCAGATAATAAATCAAACATCAACTGCAAAGGCTGGGGTCAGCTGATCAAGAGATCACAATTGAAAGATCTGGTGGTCGTGAACTTGTGGTTTTTGTATGGAGCTGATGGCACAGAGTGACGTCACGGCCAGAAAAAGAAGGCGCTATATTAAAATTTAAAACATCCACCCCCACCCGACCAGACAGAGTCGGAAAACAAATAGCATTCATTGTTTTCATCACATCCAGTAATTTAAGTACTGAGTGTGTTGGTACGTCCTTGTAGTCATATTTGTGTATTCAGAGGTCCGGGTCTGCCCTCATGCTGTTTTCTACACCAAGAACTGACTAGAAACACAGATAAAAGAACTGTGAGCTAATTGTTTCATGTTTGCGCATAAGACCCTTGTTAATACAAACATGTGGATAATGCCAGTTTTTCAAAGAACCTAGATATATGTTCACTTCTGTTCTATGAAAATAAATATTTTCCAATATTGCCACTGTGTTCATGTGTGAGATGATAGACTCTTGTTTCTCGGATGTGTTATGAACTTGTGTAAACTTTGTACATAGTGCCCCTTAAAAATAAAAGTCCTGAAGTCCTGGTTCCTTTTCACGTTGGCTAATGTGCTTTGCATAAAAAAGAGCAACAGTGGTTCAGAAAGTTGCAAATTCAAGTCTTTTTAAATATGTGGCTCGACAGACAGGTCGAATGTTCACACGTCCCTTGATGCCTGTTTATTTAAGAAGGAGACAATGCGAAACTGATTACTTCTTATGATTTTTAAAAAAGGTCACCGCTACGAGGTATTAAGACTTGTTCGTTAAAGCCTCTTTGTAAGAATATACAGTTTTGCTAATGTTCGCTTTTTAAGGCTACACCCGCAACTCCTCTGAATCGGGTATGATATTGGAGACAAATGTAATTTTCCTGTTCACAAAAACGGATAGAAGATAATGATATTAAATGCAAAATCCACCACCGTACCCTCACCTGGGCAAAAAGAGGAATTGCAGAATTGTCACTCTCGTGCTGGTAACAGAGCGCTTGAACTCGGCAGACGGTGTAACTGGAGGTCCAAGTCGTCGTGCATGGTCATGTGATCACCGGAAAAACAAGGCACTATACACAAACGCTACTTTCAATGGCACAAACACAGCACTAACGATTGAGATCGGTCCGGTTCCCCTACAACGTTGACTTCACCCCCTGAAAAAGAAGGTGTTATATCTAAGGAACAAAAGTAGCTGGGAAGTTATTTTCAATGGCACAAACCAGCACAAATGCAGCACTAACGAATGAGACCGGTCTGGTTCCGCTACGATCTTGTAGGGGGGCTGAGTGATGTCACGACCCCAAAAAAACAAGGCTCTATATCTCGGAATTAAAAGCAGCACAAATGCTACTTTTAACGGCACAAACGTAACACTAACGAATGAGGTGAGTTTAATCATTTGTGCTGTCTGTAGAGGGGCCAACTTCATGGAGCCAATTAACCCCCCCCTCTCTCAGTGCATTGTTCATGTACTGGAGTGTCCAGTCAGTGTGTCTGTATGAACCCCCTCTCTCTCAGTGCAGTGTTAATGTACTGTAGTGTCCAGTCAGTGTGTCTGTATGAATCCCTCACTCTCAGTGTAGTGTAAATGTACTGTAGTGTGCAGTTAGTGTGTCTGTATTATGTAAATGTAATGTATTATTATTTCTGTAGTCTTACTTTTTACATGGTAGTTAGGTTTCTGACAAAGCTTGTATATCTAAAATTACGTATTATCAGAAACCCCCTTAAACCCTCTTATTCCTCTATGCTTAAACAACCCAAAGTGATTGCGAGTATACTAGACGTGTGTTTGTGTAGCGTAAAGCTTACAGCTTTAGCTTGAAGCTTTTAAGATCACATCGCCTCAGCTATCATTACTATGCTATTGTTACTCGTATATACATCCATACCAGACCCAACGCAGATGTGGCTGTCTCTTTTCTAATTGCATCTCTGACATAAGAACTTGGATGACTCAAAATGTCCTTCATGTTAACTGTGACAAGACTGAAGCCATGCTTATTGGCACCACCCATCAACTTTGTAAAATCAGTGTGAAACCCTATCTGTAGATGGTTTTGTACTTGAGCTTCACTCTAAATTGGAAAAACTTGGGGATGATATTTGAAGTTCGACCCACATGTGCAGCGTGTTGTCAAAACATCTTTCATTCCCCTCAGAAATTTTGCTCGACTACGCCCTGTGTTATCACTAACTGTGGCTGAAAAGTGTTGTCTAATCTTGAATTGACTAATGTAATGCCCTACTCTCTGGGGTTTCTAAATCCACCTTGAATGAACTCCAGTATGTCCAAAATTCGACAGCCAGAATCCTGACCAGGTCTAATGCAAGTGTTCACATTACTCCTATCCTGGAGTCCTTGCACTGGATTCCTGCCAAGTTTCATGTTGACTCAAAATTCCTCCTGCTCACCTATAAGACTCTCCATAGCTTGGCACCTCAAGCACAATTTATTCTCATTGTTTTTATATTGTATATTTTTTGTTGTTGCTCTTCTGTAAACTTCTTTAAGAAACCACCTTTAAAGGCGCTACTAAAATAAAGTTTATTATTATTATAAAGGTCTTGTTTTCTTGTACTGTGTTTACAGGCTCACAGGCCAGTGCTCTCTCTGATGCTGGGGAAAGGACTCCTCTTGAAGACCAACACAGTGAAGAGGAGTGGGGCCCCAGTCTGATGCAGGAGACAGAGCTCACCGCTTTACAAGGGAAAAAGACTCTCAGTGAGCAGTACACAGAGAGTAGACAGAGTGTCGAGGATCTGGACTCTGCTGTGCCCATGATGAAGACAGGACCTGAGAGTGAGACACCTGGGCTCTTAGTATGTTATGATTTTACAGAGAAGATTAATCTGTACTCAAACAAAATTACGCAAGTTTGTAATGAACTAGGCTGTGTCTCTGTACAAGAGCACAGTGAAGAACTGGATGTTTTAAATCTTACAGAGCAGGATATGGATCTCAATTTGATTGACTGTGCAGAGCAGCAGACTGATGTACCTGGTGAAGAGAACAGTACTGACTTACAGCACCGAGAGGAGAGTCAGTATAGGGAGGAGCAACAGAAGCTCCCACAGGGCTTGATAATTAGGCCTTGTTCTGTTCAAGTGGAGAGACTGTCACTGCAGAGTCTAAAACAATCATATGATCCCTTAGTATCTGACGACTTTACAAACAGTTTTAATAATCTGGTTACTGAGAAAATTGTTGAAAGTTTTAATGAACCGGAGAGTATGTCTGTTCTTGGGCAAAGAGAGGAACAGCTGAATGAACTGGATGGTTTAAGTCTCAGAGAGCTGGAGATGGAGTCCCAGATGATCCATACTGCTGAGCAGCACACTAAAGGACACGATGGAGAAAACAAATCTCAGTTTCATCACACAGAGCAAGGCCATTCCATGGAGCATTTGCAGAATAAGAGAACCCAGCACAATCAGAAGATGAGGAAGAATCACTCAAGGCCTTGCTCAGATGGAGTGGACAAACTGCCATTATGGCACAGGGAGGAGCAGCGTTTCTGTCAGTCTAGCATTTCACAACCCTATCAGCACCTTCACACAGGAGAGGGACCTTTCAGCTGTAGTCATTGTGGGAAGAGCTTTAGTCACTTGCACCTATTAAAACAACACCAGCGCATTCACACAGGAGAGAGACCATTCAGCTGTAGTCATTGTGGGAAGAGTTTTAGTCAATCAAGTAACTTAAAAAGGCACCAGAGCATTCACACAGGAGAGAGACCGTTCAGCTGCAGTCAGTGTGGGAAGAGTTTTAGTGTGAAAAGCCATTTACAATCACACCAGCGCATTCACACAGGAGAGAGACCGTTCAGCTGCAGTCAGTGTGGGAAGAATTTTAGTCAGTCAAGTCACTTTAAAAGGCACCAGCGCATTCACACAGGAGAGAGACCGTTCAGCTGCAGTCAGTGTGGGAAGAGTTTTAGTGTGAAAAGCCATTTACAATCACACCAGCGCATTCACACAGGAGAGAGACCATTCAGCTGCAGTCAGTGTGGGAAGAGTTTTAGTCAGTCAAGTAGCTTAATAGCCCACCTGCGCATTCACACAGGAGAGAGACCATTCAGCTGCAGTCAGTGTGGGAAGAATTTTAGTCGGTCAGGTGGCTTAAAAACCCACCAGCACATTCACACAGGAGAGAGACCTTTCAGCTGCAGTCAGTGTGGGAAGAGTTTTAGTAAGTCAAGTCACTTAAAAAGGCACCAGCGCATTCACACAGGAGAGATACCGTTCAGCTGCAGTCAGTGTGGGAAGAGTTTTAGTAAGTCAAGTCACTTAAAAAGGCACCAGCGCATTCACACAGGAGAGAGACCATTCAGCTGCAGTCAGTGTGGGAAGAGTTTTAGTCAGTCAAGTAGCTTAATTATCCACCAGCACATTCACACAGGAGAGAGACCGCTCAGCTGCATACAGTGTGGGAAGAGTTTTAGTGTGAAGAGCCATTTACAATCACACCAGCGCATTCACACAGGAGAGAGACCATTCAGCTGCAGTCATTGTGGGAAGAGTTTTAGTCAGTCAAGTAGCTTAATTTTCCACTAGCACATTCACACAGGAGAGAGACCATTGTAGTAGCAAGGTTTATTAAAATACAGGAATTAAGTTTGCTGCTCCCGTGCCAGTCTCTCTCTCCCTCATTTCAAGTGGTGCTTGATACAGAGAGGCCTTTCCATTTGGTTCACATTTAAGGTGTTTTTCTAGCTGATAGAGTGTCCTGATAAGGAACAACTCCCAAAGCTGAGACACATCAGCCACCCTAATTAATGGTCATCCCAAGTGGTTTACAACCCCAAGGTCAGAGTTCATGGTTACTCATCCTCTCACGAGGCACCAATAACTGTAGGGGTTTGTGCATTTACTGGGCCAATTGTTAATTGTTGCAGTAAGTCACAAAATGATTCTCGAATGCCCATGGAACTTTCAACCAATGAGCGACCGTAGTTCCTCCAGGTACAACTCCAGCTCCTCCTGGACATCCTCAGACTCGGCTCAGACAGTCACATAACGGCCAGTGTGTCCCAGTGCCAGGACTTTTCCTTGTTCTAAGAGTTGAGAACGGAGGTTGCCAGCGTGTAACCAAAGGATCCACCCGAGGTTAGCCCAGCAGCATGCCTCGTGAACCCACCGCGAACGCTCACATCAACGAGTAAACTATGGTTGGAACTGTGGACAGCTGAATATCAGTATTCAGGACTCGCGCTACATCGGGAATGAACCGGTCTTCTTCCTGTCTAAAGATTGTGACTTTTCTGTGTGCAAACTCTGCTAGTTTCAGCCAACAATAACTAGCCGGTCTTCAGAGAGCATCAGCAGTGCACCGCAGCAGAAATCTCTCCCTCCTTCTCCTTCTCTCACGTCGAACCAGCACTGCCTGGCACCGGGCCAGAGAGCGCCGATTGGACAAGGCAACAGCCTTCCACTGCTTCTTTGCGTCCGCAGGAGATCTGAATCCCCACAGAGCGGGCGAGTATTCAACATTCTGCATTACAGCTCGAGAATTCAATTGTTACCTCAACCTGAGTTGATATCAATTTAATTCCTATGAGTCATGTACTTGCTTTTGAGTATCTAATGTACAAGTTGTGACAAAGTTCATTTACAAAACGGTCTAAATGAATGATATACGGAATGTATGTCTCTCTTGGTTTGTAACTCTTCGTGATTGAATGTAGACCTTTTGTATTGTGCTTACCCTCACTATAAGATCTGTTATGTTTAAATGCACATTTTATGCATTAATAAATGTGTTAGTATCCGAGTGTGTGTGTTGCTGAGTTATCCCGCAAGGTCGGTTTTCTAATAGCCATCAAAGAATCATTTTCTGACTTAATGCTACAATTAATAATTGTCCCTGTAAATGCACAAAGCCCTACATTTACTGGAGCCTCGTGGGAGGATGCCTATAAGCTCCTCCAGTCAGGACAGGAGGTTCTACTGTACACGGAGAGGGGTGGGACGGGGGAACAAGTTGATACCCTGGCTTCTCTCCAGACACAGCTGGATGAACTCCTCCAGTTGGGATAGGTGGCTCTACTGTACACAGAGAGGGGCGGGAGGGGGGAACAAGGGGATACCCTGGCTTCTCTCTAGACACACCTGGATGAGCTCCTCCAGTTAGGACAGGAGGATCTACTGTACACAGAGAGGGGTGGGGGTGTGGAACAAGCCGATAACCTGGCTATCTCTCCAGGCACAGCTGGATCAGCTCCTCCAGTCAGGACAGAAGGCTCTACTGTACACAGAGAGGGGTGGGAGAGGGGAACAAGCGGATACCCTGGCTTCTCTCCAGACCCAGCTGGGTGAGCTCCTCCAGTCAGGACAGGTGGCTCTACTGTACACAGAGAGGGGTGGGAGGGGGTAACAAGCTGATACCCTGGCTTCCCAGTGGGCAGTGATTCGTCAAATATACGTATATATCACAGCGATAATATAGCTATACGTATATATACATTGCCGCGACGTATAATCAATGTTGAATTGCAACCGTAAAGTTGACAACATTAATCAATGCATATATAACGTCGAAAACACATCTAACACAGTGCCAAAGGCTTTTTATACGTTTGTGCCGTATCTAGGAGTATACAACAATCTACATAGTGTACGAAGTAAATTATTTTCGCAGTAATTAATTTATTTACACAGCTTTGCATACAAGGGTTTTGCGGAGGGGTCTTCCCCCCTGCCTGAAAAAAAAAAAACAGTAAAATGTTTGAGTGCCTATAGATTTTCTGTTTTTATTTTCTTAAGAAAAGTTGATACCATATCCTGGACACCCCTTCCCCCATCAGAGCCAGTGCCCAGGGAAAAATCTGTATGGGGGCGTCTGAAATTCTGAGGGGGGGTGATATTTCGGTTGAAACGGAGCTGTACGGTGCAGCTACCCAAATGAAATCTTGCAGCTATGCCATTGATTAGTGCTTCATGATAGAAGATAACGACTAGCGATCTGGTATTTGCGATGAAGTTCAGTTTCACATTTTTCGTCACTCTCGCGGTTTGGATTGCCTGGACCGAAAAGTACCACAAGCGTTCATTTTTGCAGCTACATCAACAGAGGTTCTGAATCGTTAGGAACAAATAGTTGTAAAAACCAACAGAAAGCACAGACTGCTATAACTAGTCCTAGTTATATAACGATTTTAAGTATAATGATAAACTACTGCAAGGAATCGGTCCACCTGAGCAAACAGGATCGTAATGTTGACACACTAACGACACTGATACAGTACGTGCCCTTCCTGGACAGAGAGTCCTCCTGCACATCAAACAGTCCGAGTGACTGTTAGTGTCAATTAGTGTTGTCTGACCATTGACAAAGTACAACTATTTTATTAGGGCGCAAGTTAAGTAAATCTTTTTGCCCAAAACTGAAAGGGCGACACTCCTCCCTCCCCCCGTGACGCCAGGCCTGTCCCCATCCTATTCCATAATGTCATTATATATAATACCTTGCGTTAAAATTGCACATCAGGGGGGCACATAACCGCGATGTATTATCAATGTTAAATTTCAACCATAATATCGACCACATTAATAAACGCATACGTTGAGAAAATATCTAACCAAGCATATTTTCCAGTTATATACCACAATGCATTGCTAGTATTCATTGGTCACCATTTTGGACATGTTCTTCAATCGTAGAAGATTGAAGTATTTATCCGCAAATATCTCAGCAATCCTCTTTTGACGAGTAAGTATAAATAATAATACTATCTGAATACATACAGATCTTACTTAATATTATTTTGATTAAAATAGTATGTGAATAAGCAAAAAATGGCACATAAAAATAGTGTGAATGGGGAAGATGATACAAAATAGTTTTGCTGTTTCTCTAATTATTCTTATTCTATGTTGTACTTTCAAACTTTGGGTACTCTTTAATTAGGACAGACTTTATTGCTCAACTGCTATGATGCAAGCCAAATTTTATCTGTTTATTTCAGCTTTGAGCTTAGTAAACCTTAATGGTTCATTTTTTAGATTATACTCAAGAAGATATTTATCATCATTTATTTGAGTAGTAATATTATATAATTTTCTCCTAGCTGCGGTTTTGAAGTCCCACCCTACATCGACAGAAAAAGATATAAAGGAGCACGCAATGCGTTACTTGAAGAATGCACATGCAAGGCAGGGGGCCAGGAGATCTGGACACTGAAAATAAAAGGTTTTTGGTCCTGTTAAGACAATTAGACAAGGTTTGCAAATGGTGGACAAAAATTGTCTTAACTTCCATTGTAATATTTTTTTTTCTTGGAAATATAGAAGTACATTTTAAAATTTATATTTGAATCAAAATGTGGTTTTGAGTTAGATATTGTGTTAATGTAATTAGTTTGTGTTTGTCATTACTATACTGTATATTGCCATGTTACCAGAATTTGTAGCTAAAGTTTAAGACTAGTTGTGTTTTTTTATGATTATTGCCCATAAGTTGATTGTTGATTGATTGTATACAATGTATAATTTGAAATACATGTTTTTCAGGTATGAATGTGTATTTTCAGAATACATTTCTAAACCAAATCATTGGCTTGGTTTACTAGTTTCTACACCTGTAAAACCTATCTCTGATGTATAATAAACCTCTAACCGTCCTTCGGATCCTTCGGACATCCATCCGATTAGACATAAAACCGAGGTCCTGACTCTCTGTGGTCATTAAAAATCCCAGGGCGCTTCTCGAAAAGAGTAGGGGTGTAACCCCGGCGTCCTGGCCAAATTTCCCTTTGGCCCTTACCAATCATGGCCCGGGGATCTGTAGCGCCTCCCGGGGATTTTAACTTTGTCGCGTTCCAGGATGGATTTCCAGTTTATGGACTTTCGGACCGTGCTTTGACCTGCCCTTGGAGCCGTTTGGATTTGGATGCCGTTTTGTCTTCCCTGTACACTGTCTCAGGGACTGTCACTATTATTTTGTGCACTATTAAACCCCTATGTGTTCCTTTTTACCACGCCTCCTGTTTTCTCCAGCTCTTACCGCATCACATAGGGTCTTCTACAAGATCTGACACGGATTCCAGTCCGTGTCCGTTACAGATTCCTTCCGTAGTATTTTGGATTTTCTTACGAAGATCTCACGAAGTATTGCCAGGATCTATATTTAGCGTTCGGTAGCGATAACACTGCTGATATTAATTGAGTAAAAATCTATGATGTATTGACAGCTTTATCTGAAGCTAGAAGTCCTTGAACGCCGCTTATGAAGTGTTGGGATTCATACCAAGAAATACTTTTTGTTTTCCCACCCAAAATGCTGCTATTGCATTACACAGTATATGAACATTACCAGTTTTGGTAGCTTCTGGGTGCGATTTTCCAAAACTGAAACTAATTACAAAATTATTTAAGATGAACCATGTCCAAAAATTTTAAATCATGACTAATATTAATATCAACTGAAATTACTACAGAAAAAAAAAGATTTAACCGAAATATTCATAAGGCTATGCAAGCCTAAAAAGTAGAACAATTAATTTCATATAACTTTTATTTTTTATTTTTTTTAGAAGTGGGCTCACACACCTGAAGACACTAACGTTTCTCTCCGTTAGAGTGTGTGAATAACAGTTTAACCCAAAATGTTTGAAATTGTGATTTTGTTAAAATGCAATAAATCGTCTATCAGCAGTAAGAAATTATAAAGAAAGTAAGAAATTGCTTTATTTCACAAACTGTAAGATGTGAAGAGAGTTTACAGTTCGCATCCTTCGCTTTGTCTTTTAACTTAAGCTTTCAGGATCCAAGCCCGTGTGCGGACGGTTGTGTTTCTTGAATCTCTTGTGATCATCAAAAGTCGTTGTTTAGTCCTTCAGTTTTTTCTCGAGTTGTACCATGGATATTTTATATGATCCATACTTTTCATGCTCTTTTGAATTTTCCTTCACTTATGGAAAAAGTTCAAGGTGTTCTTGTCGCTGTGTCCACTTCTACATGAGAGCACCTGTAACAGTACAGGACACGCAGTGAGGAGTTCGCGCAGCTTTCAGCTCAGTGCAGAGTCCAGAGGGAGGACTCGCTCACTGAGTGATCTCTCAAGAAATCCCGGGTGAGATTCAACAGGTGGCTTCTTCAACAGCCACGACAAGTCTGAAGACTTTCTCTGAATTTCCTGAATACGATGTTAAATTAGTTCAAATAATTTGGTAGTTAACACAACTAAATGCTTTGGAGGTATATTTAAAACAACAGAGCAAGACTTCAGGCACTTCGAGTATGCATGAAATTAATTGTGTGATCTTGGATCTAGATGAAGAATAAGAGTTCTCTTGTTCATAATATCTTTTTATATTTGTTAATTGAATATATCAATTGAGTATGTCTGTTATATTTTTGAATGGGATGGGACTGTACACTGGTGGTTCCCAAGGGAAAACAGGGCTATTGAGCCATTGGACATTCAGAGATTTTATGTTGTGTGGGCGAATGTTACCGTGTGTGAAAGTAAACAAATCCTCTTAGATGATCAAAGAATAAATTGGGTGGGTGAATGTAACTGTGCTCTAACAATCCTCTTAGATGAGGCGCTACAGATGCAGCCCCAGAAAGTGTATTCGACTTACCTGTATAGTACTGCTGACACAAATGTAGCCTCTACATCAGACAGAAAAGGCAATGTGTTCGCTTAATCGTGTGAAGGATCTCCTTATGAATCTGTCTCATTCATCAATGGAAACAGAAGCCATTAGAATACCATACATGTTCACCTTCAACCCCGCAGCTGCCGGACGTGCTTGTTTTTGGACTATTTGCAATGAGTATCGCATTAGTAGGTATGTGTCCTTAAAAATGTAAGGGACGTTCAGTTATAAACAAACAGGACAGAGACAAAGTAACAATCCTATTTTAATGTGTCCTGCATTTTAACTTACTGAACAGATAAATTAAAATGTTCTGATTCAGAGCCCCTGCAGTTTGTGCAAATTAGAACCACAACAATACTCCTGAGTCCTGAGCACCACACTGAGCACACGTTCAGCTGGGCTCTGACTTTGTTCAGCACGACTTGTTGTTGCAGTTGAGCTCAGAGCTGGAGATGATCTCCATATTCTACCGCACTAACTAGTCCTAAACGTAGTACACAGTACATACTTTTTTAAAAACAATTAAAAATATTACAAAAAGGCTGTAAAGCACGCTCTGAATCGATCCGCATATTTGATTTCCGCGATCCGTTTAGGCAACAACAGGCAACGTGGTGCTTCTCCAGCAAAGCATTTCTCACTTTTGTTGCATTAGCACGTCAAAGCCTATTGAGCCAGTATTGGCTTTAGTATCCCCCCCTTCTCCCCTCAATTCAATTCAATTCAAGGTGTTTTATTTGCATGTTTTATTTGCATGACAGATGGGTACAAGCAGTGTTGGGTATGTATATTGTAACGCTTATGGCAGACAGGCACTGTGTAGGAGCCGACGCACCAGAGCAGCACCTGCATTTATAACTTAGTTTTTAAAATTAGTGAAGCAATACGAAGCATCTCCTTTTACTTAGTGCCTGAGCATACTGCAACGCGTGTGAAGCCCATAAACGATATTAATTTTGGAACTTAAACATACAGTATATGGCTGGTCTCGGTACTTTAAAGAAAACATACACACCAGTATTCCATTTCTCCCTAAACATTTTAAGCATCGAAGTCTTTAACTAACGCGATACCGGAGTCAACAAGCATACTTATAGAATTTGATTAAAAGGGAATATAATATGGAATCGCGTATCTCCAGAATTTAAAGACCAGACAATCACAAACTCATTTTCAATAAAATTATTTTAATCATTTAGCAGTTTGTGAGAGGGACATCCAGCAGGGAGAGACACACACACTGGTTTTCATTGACAACATTGTTTTTTTTTCAATTCCTCTTGTCTAACAGGAATGTTTTGTTTGTGGACAGACTGTTAGACAAGAGGAAAAGACCGCCTCCTCCTACGAAGCATTTCGTTGATCCGATCACGAATTCTTTTCCAGTCGTACGCAGCAAGGGTTGAGAATCTACCGGGGTAAAGTTAGCTCGAAGTTCGAAAACGATTTTGGCACGCCTGTAGCGCTTTCACGAAACCTCTTAGAGTTGCGAGAATGCTTGTTTTGTGTATGAAATACATTGTGGATGCTTTCTCAGCCTTTACTTTGTCGTTGTTATGACATTTTTTTGACCAAGCACGAATATTCTTTCGTCCATATCTTCGCGATGGAAGCACAGAACGCTGTCAAACCAAATGCATTTTAAAGACCACGACTTGTGGATATTTCCATACCCTTTACATCAAACTATCAGTGAGTTAATTATCTTTTTTAAAACCTCTGGTTTTTCATCAATGCGTAATTACGCACGAACTGGAACCCGGGGGACCGCTGTGTGCACACGTTCACAACGCGAGAAATACTGTTCAATACGGCTTCATGCGAAAAACCCGTATATGACCATAGGAAGCAGAACAGCGCAGTCTCCCATTACCCAGACTGTAAGCACGGGAATAAAGCTTTGTTTGATTTCTGAAACCCTTCCTTTACGCCCTGTTTTCATTCAGGTAAGGGTCAACTATATTGAAAATACTACTGACAGCAGGAAGATTAAAATATTCTTTACTCAGCAGCTTATTAAAAACAGCTCCCATGATGTTCAAACCGATTTTTTACACAGAACACTGACACAGCTTTGTGTTCTGAATCTCTTTTTCTCTTGCTTTTATTTAATGTGGCACAATGCACTGGGATAGAGGTATTCTGTTCACAAACCAATAGCATTTAAACCACAGCACCCACAATGCTGCAGGTAAGTGTTTTGCACACTAAGCAGGTCATCTGACTATTCCCAGCTTTGTTTTGGGTTATGGAACCTTTATTTTTTTATGATTTTCTGAAGATAACACTACAGGTGGGATGGGTGGGTTGTCTTCATGGCTCAATAGCATTTCAAATACAGCACCCACTCTGCTGAAACCAAGTGTTTTACACACCAGACAGGCCCCCGGACCTCGTACAACCTTGCTGTGGCTGTGGCCCCTTTCTTTAATTTTTTATGATTTTCTGAAGATTACACTACAGGTAATACACTGGGACAGGTGGGTCGTCTTCATGGCTCAATAGCATTTCAAATACAGCACCCACACTGCTGAAACCAAGTGTTTTACACACCAGACAGGCCCCCAAACCTCATACAACTTTACTGTGGCTGTGGCCCCTTTCTTTATTTTGTAATGAGTTTCTGAAGATAACACTACAGGTAATACACTGGGACGGGTGGGTCGTCTTCATGGCTCAATAGCATTTCAAATACAGCACCCACACTGCTGAAACCAAGTGTTTTTCACACCAGACAGGCCCCCAAACCTCATACAACCTTACTGTGGCTGTGGCCCCTTTCTTTATTTTGTAATGAGTTTCTGAAGATAACACTACAGGTAATACACTGGGACGGGTGGGTCGTCTTCATGGCTCAATAGCATTTCAAATACAGCACCCACTCTGCTGAAACCAAGTGTTTTACACACCAGACAGGCCCCCGGACCTCATACAACCTTGCTGTGGCTGTGGCCCCTTTCTTTAATTTTTTATGATTTTCTGAAGATTACACTACAGGTAATACACTGGGACAGGTGGGTCGTCTTCATGGCTCAATAGCATTTCAAATACAGCACCCACTCTGCTGAAACCAAGTGTTTTACACACCAGACAGGCCCCCAAACCTCATACAACCTTACTGTGGCTGTGGCCCCTTTCTTTAATTTTTTATGATTTTCTGAAGATTACACTACAGGTAATACACTGGGACAGGTGGGTCGTCTTCATGGCTTAATAGCATTTCAAATACAGCACCCACTCTGCTGAAACCAAGTGTTTTACACACCAGACAGGCCCCCAAACCTCATACAACCTTACTGTGGCTGTGGCCCCTTTCTTTATTTTGTAATGAGTTTCTGAAGATAACACTACAGGTAATGCACTGGGACGGGTGGGTCGTCTTCATGGCTCAATAGCATTTCAAATACAGCACCCACTCTGCTGAAACCAAGTGTTTTACACACCAGACAGGCCCCCGAACCTCGTACAACCTTGCTGTGGCTGTGGCCCCTTTCTTTATTTTGTAATGAGTTTCTGAAGATTACACTACAGGTAATACACTGGGACGGGTGGGTCGTCTTCATGGCTCAATAGCATTTCAAATACAGCACCCACTCTGCTGAAACCAAGTGCTTTACACACCAGACAGGCCCCCAAACCTCATACAACCTTACTGTGGCTGTGGCCCCTTTCTTTATTTTGTAATGAGTTTCTGAAGATAACACTACAGGTAATACACTGGGACAGGTGGGTCATCTTCATGGCTCAATAGCATTTCAAATACAACAGCCACACTGCTGAAACCAAGTGTTTTACACACCAGACAGCCCCCAGAACCTCATACAACCTTGCTGTGGTTGTGGCCCCTTTCTTTATTTTTTTATGAGTTTTTCAATATGGCACCATTAGACAGGCGGTACATGGGGATAGGGGGTGCTCTTCACGAGTCAATAGCTCTTCAAGCACAACAGCCACAGTGCTGCAACCAGGTGTTTTACACACCAGACAGCTCCCCTAACCTTATACAACCTCACTTTGAGTTGTTTAACATTTCTTTCAAATCACTTGGGTTCATCAATCATTTGATGATTTTTCAGCGTGGAATAAACCTATTACTTGTTCCTTGGAGATTACCATCTGCTGATAAGATATGATCGCTATATTGACCATATACAATTTCTTGCATAAGGAAGTCATATTTTGCATACACCGATCCCCCCGGAGTCCCAAGTGATTCTGGTTTTGGAAAGCTAAAGGACAATTAGCTTCACGATACCAGGGGGACAGTGGGTGGTCAAGTCTCCCCTAAACAATGGATCTTGTCAGATTATGATGTCAGTGCATTTAATAATGTTGTTGAACTCTCTTTAGCCCAAATACAGAGAAGCCCAGACCCAGAATGTTACACATACTGACAGATAGTGATCTCATTATGTGTGTTTGGATTTTAACAACTGTTTTTATTGTTTGCTAGAACCAAAACAATCTATGTTAGACATTTTCATCTTCAGCCAAAAATACAAACCTGTGTACGTAGTGTGGTGCAGGTTCTTGTCCCATCCTGCTCTTGGTCCAGGTTGGAGGGTTGCACCGATTCTGAGTCTTGTTAGCTGGTATGGATGGGTTTGGGGGTGTTGATACCAGAGTGGTCCAGGAGGGGGATGCAAGTGTCTCGGGGGCATTCTTGTTTTTCTATGAGTTCAGGTTGATTCTGTTGGTTCTGTCATGAATCTCCCTCACGCAGGCAAGCGCTCCCGCATTCCCTCGAGCTCTCCCCATACCAAACGTGCACGTGTCAATCAGTCCTCTACTTAAACCCTCATCTGTCCCCCGGTCATTGCTCACGATTGAGATTCTCTCCCGGAGCTTACCTACTAACTACGACTTTGCCTTACTACGACTTCTCCCCTGGACCTCGACCCCGCTTTTCCGACTACCGCTTTAGCCACTCGATTATGTACCTTCGCCTGTTTTACGCTTTCTCGGATCCTGACCCCAGCCTGTCTCTTCGTTTATGCCTCTGCCTACCGACGCAACTTCTACGCCTTCCCGGACTCCGACCCCTGCCAGTCCCTCGACTACGCCTTCGCCTGTCGATTCTGTGCCTATGCCTGTACTACGCCTTCCCGGACTCGGGCCCCTGCCTGTTTACTCCGACTACGCCTGCGTCTCGCGCCAACCCTACCAAGGGCACCGCATTGGATCCCTATCCTCAGCAGTCAGCCCCTGCGTGACAGGTTCTGAGTGTCTTGGTTACATCCGTTTGTGTGTATAGATGAAAAAGCTATTGAAGAGCACCCCCACACCCCCCACCCGTCTCGGTGGAAGTTGCCATGTTCAAAAAATCCTAAAAAGATAATTAAAGTTGCACACAACAAATCATGTCTGTGTAAGGTCAGGAGGCCTGCCTAGTGAGCACAACACTTGATTATAGTCAAAAAAACAATTAAAAAATAAATAAATGTTCCACAACTCAAAGCGAGGTTGTATAAGGTTAGGGGAAATGTCTGGTGTAAAACACCTGGTTGCAGCACTGTGGCTGTTGTGCTTGAAGAGCTATTGACTCATGAATAGCACCCCCCAATCCCCATGTACCGCCTGTCTAATGGTGCCATATTGAAAAACTAAAATTCTTATTAAAAAAATAAATAAAGGGGCCACAACCACAGAAAGGTTGTATAAGGTTAGGGTACCTGTGTGGTGTGTAAAACACTTGGTTTCAGCAGTGTGGTTGTTGTATTTGAAATGCTATTGAGCCATGAAGTCGCCCCACCTATGGCACTATATTACCTGTAGTGTTATCTTCAGAAAATCATTACAAAATAAAGAAAGGGGCCACAGCCACAGCAAGGTTGTACGAGGTTTGGGGGCCTGTCTGGTGTGTAAAACACTTGGTTTCAGCAGTGTGGGTGCTGTATTTGAAATGCTATTGAGCCATGAAGTCGACCCACCTATGGCACTATATTACCTGTAGTGTTATCTTCAGAAAATCATTACAAAATAGAGAAAGGGGCCACAGCCACAGCAAGGTTGTATGAGGTTCGGGGGCCTGTCTGGTGTGTAAAACACTTGGTTTCAGCAGTGTGGCTGCTGTATTTGAAATGCTATTGAGCCATGAAGTCGACCCACCTATGGCACTATATTACCTGTAGTGTTATCTTCAGAAAATCATTACAAAATAAAGAAAGGGGCCACAGCCACAGCAAGGTTGTATGAGGTTTGGGGGGCTGTCTGGTGTGTAAAACACTTGGTTTCAGCAGTGTGGGTGCTGTATTTGAAATGCTATTGAGCCATGAAGAAGACCCACCTACCCCAGTGTGTTACCTGTAGTGTTATCTTCAGAAAATCATAAAAAAAGAAAGGTTCCATAACCCAAAACAAAGCTGGGAATAGTCAGATGACCTGCTTAGTGTGCAAAACACTTACCTGCAGCATTGTGGGTGCTGTGGTTTAAATGCTATTGGTTTGTGAACAGAATACCCCTATCCCAGTGCATTGTGCCACATTAAATAAAAGCAAGAGAAAAAGAGATTCAGAACGCAAAGCTGTGTCAGTGTTCTGTGTAAAAAGTGGGTATGAACATCATGGGAGCTGTTTTTAATAAGCTGCTGAGTAAAGAATATTTTAATCTTCCTGCTGTCAGTAGTATTGTGAATATAGTTGACCCTTACCTGAATGAAAACAGGACGTAAAGGAAGGGTTTCAGAAATCAAACAAAGCTTTATTCCCGTGCTTACAGTCTGGGTAATTGGAGACCGCGCTGTTCTGCTTCCTATGGTCATATACAGGTTTTTCGTATGAAGCCGTATTGAACAGTATTTCTCGCGTTGTGAACGTGTGCACACAGCGGTCCCCCGGGTTCCAGTTCGTGCGTAATTACGCATTGATGAAAAACCGGAGGTTTTAAAAAAGATAATTAGCTCACTGATAGTTTGATGTAAAGGGTGTGGAAATATCCACAAGTCGTGGTCTTTAAAATGCATTTGGTTTGACGGCGTTCTGTGCTTCCATCGCGAAGATATGGACAAAAGAATATTCGTGCTTGGTCAAAAAAATGTCATAAAAACGAAAAAGTAAAGGCTGAGAAATCATCCACAATGTATTTTATACACAAAGCAAGTGTTTTTGTAACTCTAAGAGATTTCGTGAAACCGCTACAAAATCGTTTTCGAACTTCAAGCTAACTTTACCCCGGTTGAGAATCTCCGATTCACCATCGTACTAATGGTTTCCCGGAGATTGCAAGGCAAGGCACTTTTTTCCTCTGGACCCATCGAAATTTACAGACGTGGTCCACCCCCAGTAAATTTCAAAAGTCACAAGATTTCGAAACACGCGGGCGGCGTAGCGGTGGGCTCTTGCTTTCTCGTCTATGCCGATGCACTGCAAGTACAACCCCCCCTCCATCTCCTGGGTGATGGGTAGCAGTTGGACATCTGGGAGAATTATTCGTCCCACTGGCATCTGTGAATTCCGCTGTGCTTCCTGGGGGGAGATAGCTGGCGGGGACAGCATCAACAGATTCCTGCGTGGTGGTGAATTGAGAGGCCGGGATGGAGTGTCCTGAGGCGGTGTGTGCTCTGCGGGGGGCAGAGCTTCCGCCAGGCATTGCAACCTGCGCGGCGGGGAGAGGCACTTTTTGGGAGACAGCTGCTCAACTGTTTGACTGCTGGAACATACTGTCTCCTTCCTCTGCATTTTCAGGAGTGTCTCTAGCCTCCCAATCCTCCCCAGTAATGCATCGTACTGCTCCCGCTGCTGCCGAAATGTCTCCATACAGGTGCTGCTTCTACAGGTTGGCACCCTGGCCAGTGGCCGAGAGCAGAGACCCACGGCCTGTGGCAAAATAACATAATTCATGTAAGAAATAAAGTCACACAGTAGTATTCATCAGTCGCGGAACAGAAGTCAAAATAAACTTTTCTTTTTTTCCGTCTTCATTCATGTCATTCATGTCATTCATGTTTTATTTGCATGACAGATGGGTACAATTCTTGTTGGGAATGTATACTTTGATATTTACACCCGGCGCGTCACCGAGGGAGCGTCTGCATTTATAACTTAGTTTTTAGCTTCAAGTCCCTTTAGCTTTTAAGTCCCTTACGGTTTTTTCGTATTATATTCCCTATTAATCAAACTCTAAGAGTATGTATCAGCTTCTCAGTTAGGTCTTTTTTTCTCTTTTTCAATTGTCGTTTACAAATGCACGACTTTAAAAGCTAGCAAGACAGGTTTCGATTCACATTAGCTGGCGAGCCTTGTTAAAAAAAACAATGACAATGTAACATGCCACTGTTTGTTCATGAACAAAGTTATACTGAGATTTCCTTAGATACGCGATTAAAAAATAAATAAAAATTTGAATCTCCTGCGGAACACATTCCATAAGAATCAGCGGTTCTACAACATATATCGTCTTTAAAGGTGGCTTCTCAAAACGCTTTACGGGATAAAAACAACCAGAACAGCAGCAACAACAATATTGTATTTCATTGCACTTTGAAAATTGCACTTGAGCACGGTTTTTGACTTTTTTTAAATTGCATTTTGGGCGCGGACAGCACACACAAGGGTTAATGAACTGCGCCAAGAAATTTAAAATAGTTTTCTTTAGGTGTGAGGGTAGGAGTGGACCGCAGCAGGCATAATCAGCAAATCAGGAAAACAAAGAACAGGACAGGTGAGATGTGTATCCAGAAAGCGAGTGATCAGAAAAAGGAAATGGTGTAACGCCCAGGTTTTCGACCCAATTGTTTTAACTTGCTAATGCATCAGACACATTTCCTGGCGTATTGTGTTTTAAATAAAACAGGAGTGTCTTTCCCTGGCATTAGCTCATCAGTATGGTGTAAGTTTTATCTGTACCATACCATACAGTATATAGGTACAGAATTCAAGCTGCACCGAGGACCGAGGACGATTCAAAGGTAAATAAATTTCTAAAAATTCCTTTCTTGCATGTAAATACAACTACGCACATTATTTTTAAAACTAACTGCTGATCTCTTTTTTTTTTCAAGTCCTATTGTGCGAGCTATCGACAAACTGACCGATGAAAATGATGAGCTACCAGCGATGCAAGTCCAAAGACGGCTATGGGCTGACCTCGGCGCGAATATAAGCCCGACATCGATAAGAAGAGTACGCAGGAGGCTTGGATGGAGATACAGAAAAACCAACACATGCCCCATGATAAGGCTAAAAAACAAAGAGGAAAGACTCAAGCAAACGCTCCAATGGATTGAACAGGGGGAGGCATTTCAGGATGTACTTTTTACCAACGAAACAACAGTGGCTCTGGAACAGTTTTCAACAATGGCATTTTGCAAAAAGAGGAGACATGTGGACAAGCCAAAGCCCAAGCCAAGAACTGAAGGTTCACGTCTGGGGGGGTATATCTAGAAGAGGCCCGGGACCACTTCTTATTTTCGAAGGAATTATGGACCGTGTATTCTTCAAGGAAGTCGTGGTCACACAGCATGCTGCCCCATATATCAGGGAGCAGTTTGGATCAAGGCACCGTCTCTTTCAAGACAACGATCCGAAACACACAGCAGCAAGGGCGAGGCTTATAGCAGAAGGAGTGAACTGGGTGAAAACTCCAGCCGAATCCCCAGATCTAAATCCGATAGAAATGGTTTGGCATTCGTTGAAAGACTACATTCGGAAAACCGCTAAGCCCGTCACAAAGCAGGAACTGATCGATGCGATCTATAAATTCTGGGAGGAAGAACTGACCGAACAAAATTGTAACAATTTTATTAACAGGCTGTTTCGTGTTCTTCCTAGGATTGTTGACCGGGGCGGGGGACATTCGGGAATGTAAGTCAGAGAAAGACAGTCTCACGTTCGATAATTATATTTTCTTTCTTTTCTTTCTTTCATTAATTCTTCGTAGCCTGCAGAGCACACACCGCCTCAGGACACTCCATCCTGGCCTCTCAGTTCACCACCGCGCAGGAATCTGTTGATGCTGTCCCCGCCGGCTATCTCCCCCCAGGAAGCACAGCGGAATTCACAGATACCAGTGGGACAAATAATTCTCCCAGATGTCCAACTGCTACCCATCACCCAGGAGATGGAGGGGGGGTTGTACTTGCAGTGCATCGGCATAGACGGGAAAGCAAGAGCCGACCGCTACGCCGCCCTCGTGTTTCGAAATCTTGTGACTTTTGAAATTTACTGGGGGTGGACCACGTCTGTAAATTCCGATGGGTCCAGAGGCAAAAGTGCCTTGCCTTGCAATCTCCGGGAAACCATTAGTACGATGGTGAATTGGAGATTCTCAACCCTTGCTGCGTACGACTGGAAAAGAATTCGTGATCGGATCAACGAAATGCTTCGTAGGAGGAGGCGGTCTTTTCCTCTTGTCTAACAGTCTGTCCACAAACAAAACATTCCTGTTAGACAAGAGGAATTGAAAAAAAACAATTTTGTCAATGAAAACCGGTGTGTGTGTCTCTCCCTGCTGGATGTCCCTCTCACAAACTGCTGAATGAATAAAATAATTTTATTGAAAACGAGTTTGCGATTGTCTGGTCTTTAAATTCTGGAGATACGCGATTCCATATTATATTCCCTTTTAATCAAATTCTAAAAGTATGCTTGTTGACTCCAGTATCGCGTTAGTTAAAGACTTCGATGCTTAAAATGTTTAGGGAGAAATGAAATACTGGTATGTATGTTTTCTTTAAAGTACCGAGACCAGCCATATACTGTATGTTTAAGTTCCAAAATTAATATCGTTTATGGGCTTCACACGCGTTGCAGTATGCTCAGGCACTAAGTAAAAGGAGATGCTTCGTATTGCTTGACTAATTTTAAAAACTAAGTTATAAATGCAGGCGCTGCTCTGGTGCGTCGGCTCCTACACAGTGCCTGTCTGCCGTAAGCGTTACAATACATACCCAACACTGCTTGTACCCATCTGTCACGCAAATAAAACACCTTGAATTGAATTGAATTGAGGGGAGAAGGGGGGGATACTAAAGCCAATACTGGCTCAATGGGCTTTGACGTGCTAATGCGTTGGTTTAACAGTCCGGGTGTGGCAGGCTTCCAATGTCAACTCGACTCGATTGGAAGACAATGAACGTATTTTAGCCCTAAATGAATTAATAGCAAACATGGTTTACATAAAATACATTTTTCCAAGAAAGTTTATAATAATACGATCTATAGTTGAAATCTGAGCCTACTTTAAAAATAAAGGAAAAGCATTTTCAGAGAGCAATCACACTGTGTTTATGTAGAAAAAGTGATTAGGTTTATGAGCAATCTAATTACCTATTCGCTTAAAACGCTATATAAAATAAAGTTTATTTAGAGATGAATGATCAGTGTCGCAGTTTAAATAGTGTGAGTTAGGAAACTAACACAGCGCCACCGGATTTAATAACGCAATAAAAACGCTATAAAATAATGTAACACAGTACAGCACAGTACAATAATACTGACCATGACTTTAGAAGCATAAATTACCTTACACTCAATTTAAACACAAGATGTCTTTCTGTATGAACCTCTAAGCTGGTTCATACAGAAAATGTATAAATGCATTAGCCTGATTATGATTAAAAAACACATAATTAAACACGCGTTTGCGATTTAAATCAGAACACGATTTAAATCAATATAAATGTTTATATTGAACCGCATACTGTCCAGCCTCCATTTCTCTATAAAAATTTACTGTTGCACACACACACAATAGAAGCAGGAACCGCTGTCAGAAGGGAAGATATGTTCAAAATATCGCAAATATCGATCATGTTGCGATATTTTGAAATATAAAAGTCAATTGATTGTCCATAATATCGCTTACCTATTTTTTCAAAGAAATGTTTGTTAAAATAAAAGTCCAGCACCAGCTGGATTCAAACACACAACCTGCCAGTTGGTAGTCACACACCTAGACCAGTAGGCTACAAGAGAGCTTGCATGATCAGGCAGGCGAAACAGCCCTACACAGCCCTGCTGCAGTACACGGATATAATCATACCATTATTAAATTCTTTAGATACGCGATTCCATATTATATTCCCTTTTAATCAAATTCTAAAAGTATGCTTGTTGACTCCGGTATCACGTTAGTTAAAGACTTCGAAGCTTACAATGGTTAGGGAGAAATGGAATACCGGTGTGTATTTTTCCTTGTGATATTGTAAGCTCTAGTTGAATGATAGGTGTCGCATTTTAAATCATTTTCGTAGCTAGAAATTATGAAACGCCCTGTTAAAAGCAAGGACGTTTTTATGCCCGTTGAAGTAAAACAAAATGCCTGACAAAGTATGGCTTGGACAGATTCCAAGTGCTTGTACAAATGTGCTAAAGAAATTATACTTTGAGTATACAGCTTGTCCAAAGTCATCCATTATTAATACTATTAGTAATATCTTCAGTAAAGGCTTTGATGCATAAATATTTCTGATAAAGGTAGGTTGTGTACTTTTGTCCAACTTAGCAATCTTGCTTTCATAAAATATACCAACATTTTAATGACTGATGATTAACATGCTGTAATACACAGTTCAAAATTAAAGGCTCAAATGCTGTACATGAGAGATTAAGCTCCCCCTGGCGGTTTTACAAGGCGACGCCGGATAGTTAGTCACATGACACACGTGAAACGCGTGATACCGTGTGATACCGCGACACGCCCACCGGGGTATGCCGCGAAATACCTCACCCATTTTGAATGGCTGCACCTGTATGTAAGAGGCAATTTGCTCTGAGAGCAGGTTCAGCGCTAACTGAATGTCAGATGTCTCAGAGCAGTGTGTCCAAGTGGCTATAGAAGGTGATGCCCGTCCTGTCACCGTGCCTTAGTTGGTTAAAGCGCCTGTCTATTAAACAAACAAATCTAGGTTCAAATCCCAGCCGTGTCTTTCTTCCTATCGTGTGGTACAGAACATACCATTTCGGGCAACCACAAAGGGCTTGATTTTGTTAAATGCATATGTTAAGTTCCTTTCTGGAAAACTTGTTTTTCAAGAAATTCACACAGTTTGCAAAAAATTTCAATTCAATTCTCGGTTATCAGTGCAGAAGAAATATTACTTGAAAAGCAATCAGTGGAATTGTTTGACAGTCTCTTGAGAACCTAAGCTAAGTTTTTAGAGATACTTTGTCAGCTTGACATCAAGGCAGAAAACAAAAGCTTTACTGCGTCCTCTCAACCCAAATGCGCTTTGCCACCTTTAGCGTTATGCAGGGAACAACATCTGCTGAGATCACTTTTGAGTCAGTGCAAACCGTAGTGTTTTAATGTTGGTTGTGCTGGCGTACTGCTTCTGTCTGTGAAACGTCAATGTTTTGCTTCTTCACGGCGAATCGTTGGCAGGAGTTGAGCTTGTTAAATCTTTGCACACAGCTCCATCAGAAATAACAAATAGAATATTTTTGGAACAACAATAATAATAATAAAAATCTTTCAATCCCTTGAGTGCATAAGAGTGCAAACCCTTTATAAAGGGGGTTGTAACTGTTGAAATGTAACCAGTCACATCCCAAATCATGAACAAAGGCCTTCGCCAGACATCAATTATTATATCAATGATTATTCCTTTTTAATATCAGTTCATCTCATATAACGAACCAGATTTCAGAGAACAAACGTTCAAACTGCACAACAGAACCTGAATCCATCTGCTGATTGTCACCAAAGAATGTCGTTACAAATTATCCGCTGAGCTGTTTTAAGTATCCGGCCACCTCTGTCCTTCCTACTTTGCAATGGGCACAATTCTTTCAGTTTCTTCTCTTGTATTTTCCTTGCTATTTTACTATCTCTTTCTTCCACGAGGAAATGGATCCACAGCCAAAACCCTGTGTTTCTGCAGTGTCAGTCAGTGTAGAGAGAAATACTCGCACAGCTCCAATCATTCTAAACAGCAGTGTGCAGTTAAGTCATGCCCAGGTTGTGAGTTTCCTGGAGAAGTCTCGCCTGTGTTTTCAGCTGCAGAAGATCGCTGTTGAATTTATGCTGGTTCTTCTGTTACTTTTTCTGCTCGATGGCCTCTATTAAATCAGGCACACCTGCTTCCTCGGCAAGTTACTTTATCGCTTCTCACAAACCAACATACTGCACACACCTCTAATACCGTCACTGCTTGTGGGCCACGTGTTCCTGCTGTCAGCCTACTATACCACGTTCATGCACATCTAGAAACATTACTACTCTAGTACAAGAGGGAAAAATGAAACGAAAACACAACCACTTAAAAAAGGGTAGTGCTTTGCTGTGGCTTAGTTGGTAAAAGTTCTTACCTAGTAAACAGGACATTGTGGGATCAAATCCCACTGGTGCCTTTATTCCTGTCTTTTTGTACCATTTATCATTATACACAACATGCTTCTGCATTAAGTTTAATGGAGGTGTTCATTTAGTTTTTAGCACAACTTGTTTTTAAAAAAATCCACACATTGTGAAAGATAAAATGCTAATCTTTCTTATCAGTGCAGAAGAATTACTGCCGGCTGGCAAGAAAATGACAATGATTTTTTTTTGCTTTAGTCAAAAATCTGTGAATGTAGAAAAAATACACCATCTGTCAGTGTCTATGGCACACTCAGTCAGGGTGTGCTTCAGTTAAACACAACGTTTGTCACGCCCCACACTCTCCCTCGCAAACGACGATACATTCCCGGAACCTCTGCTTCCCAATCTCATCCCTGATTGAACCCAGCACATTCTCACATGCATCAGATTCCTCAAATTCTCACCCCCTAACCAATCATCCAATCACACCCCTTTCCTTTCAGTATTTAAACCCCCTTCGCACACCTTCCCACGCTCACTATTGAGAAGCCTATCTTAGTATTCTCCAGTGCGTGTTTCCTAACCTTTTGACTGATCTCCCGTTACGAATCTTCTGCTTCCGCCTCTTGACCTCGCCTTCTGGATTTTGCCTTTGGATTGTTTTGTATATCTCTCGTTACCGGACCCTCTGCCTCCCTTATCGACCCAGCTTTTGGATTTTGTCTTTTGGATTGTCCCTTTGCTACTCTGTGTCCTGTGGGATTCCGGTCACGCTTAAGGATCCTCCTATTCCACGCATTGGTTCCCTGACAACGTTGGTAGATCAAATGCACCCAGAAACACACTTTGAATTAAACCGATCTAAACATGACCTTCTCTAAATGTGATTGAGTTTCTTTACACATCCTTAGCCATCCTGATGTTTGCAGAGATTTTAAACTTTTGACACAAGTCAAACTACAAGTAAATAGTTGAGTATCTAAGCCAAGATCACCAGGAATGTAGATATAAATGTCTACATGTCTACGTGTTTACTTGTAAATTATCTACTGTTTGTCTGTATATTATCTTTAAGCACTGTTTGCACTGTGTTTTTACACTTGTTTTACAATCGGAATTCTTACTTTCTGTAAGAATTCCATTGTACCAGTACATGTACCGGTTACATATGGCAATAAAGTTCAAGTTCAAGTAAATATCAATATTTCTGCTGTCTCCTGAGAAACACAAGTGTAGAGTCAAAACACAATAAATAATACTATAAATCTATTCAGCTAACACCCAGATGTGACAGAACACATGTAAGACTTACACCCGCTTTAAATATGTATTTCCTTAATATCAGTTCTCTTCCGTCCCCAGGATACCTGCAAATTCACTATCGCATAAAATAAAGGCTGTGTGTAGGTCTTACATGTGTTCTGTCACATCTGGGTGTTAAATTATTAGATGTGTTGTGTTATTTAATATGATTTGACTCCACGCTTGTGTTTCTCAGGAGACAGCAGAAATATTGGGGATTTGCGGCTACAGAAAAATATATGAACTTTACGAGCAAATGTAAGGTTACGTTAAAGAAAAAAATATTGTCACTGATAAGAATGGGATTCAAACCCACGTGTGCAGAGCACAATATATTAGCAGTCAATCACCTTAACCACTTGGCCACCTCACCTAGAAACCCACTCCCTTCAGACATGATTTGGCGTCCTTAAGATAACCATCTTTCTGCATTCTTGAGGGTCATTTTCCTCTTCCAGTAATTTTACTATTTTCCTTGGGAGATGTCAAGCCACCAAGCCTGTGCTATGCTTCGGTGGCGGGTGTAGAGGACACCCTATTGTACACGGAAAGCACATTGATCTCCTTGGACATGAAAAGTGCCAGATAAAAGCCATTTCTCATCCTGTCTCTTAGTATGGGGGCTGCTAGTGCATTAAAGGAGGCAACTTGCTCGGTGAGTAGGCTCAACGCACACCGAATGCAGATGTCTCATGGCGGTGTGTCCAAGCTGCTATAAAAGAAGAGCGCTCTGCTGGCGCCATGACAAAGTTGATTAAAACACCTGTTTAATAAAGAGGAGATACTGGATCCGAATTCCAGTGGTACCTTTCTTCCTGTCTTGTTTTACAGAACATGTAATTTGGGACACTCACAGAGGTCTTGGTTTGGTTTAATGCGTGTATTCATTTCCTTTTTGGAACCCATCTTGCTTTTTTTAACCATATAGCTTACAAAAGATGAAATGTGAGCGAATTTTTTATTCACCAAAAGCATGTAAATGAAAAAAAAAAGCAAAGTGCAAGCATTTCTGTGGTGCAATCGGTTCGCGTGTTCGGCTATTAACCCAAAGGTGGGTGTTTTGAACCCACCCAGGGACGCACTCCTTCCTGTAGTAAACAGCATCACCGCAAAAATTTTATTTTTCCGCAAAACCTTAACTATTGTGATATTTGCAGTAGTAAACAATTGAGAAATTGAGTCAACATTACCGGGAATTTCCAATAATTACCGACATCGGCAACTACCAAGCAGATATTATTCACCCATGTTCATTTATGTTCCAATGGGTGGCGGGAGAATTCTCTTCTACTCCCATTGCATCTTCAGCTAAAGTAATTTAAAAAACAATGCAAAATTGTTCGAGAACTTGACAAGCAAAAACAACAGATCGCCAGAGTTCTATTTTACTATTTTCGTATATTTACCTTAATTTGAATATAAATGTTAACATAAACGCTGTTCAATATAATGTAATGTTGTTGTACTTTTAAAATATTTTAGCTGAGGGTGAGAGGGGGGATATTACACCTTGCCAAACATCTAAAATAACTGTAAAAGGGGATGGCATTTTAATAAAACTGGCAATCAAAAGAAAGTTACAATTTGTATGGTATTATGCTCAATATCCCTCGATATTGAAGGTCAGATGAGGAATTTGAAGAAACTATCAAAGAAACAACGGCAATAGCAGAGGGTGTTGATTTTGAACCAGTGTTTGCACCTCAATAATAATAAGGTGTCAATTTCCACCTGGAATGATTGATGCTCCATCAAACATTTTGTAATATCTCCAGAAGTTTATACAGTAGAATCCTGGTTTGTGGCTTAAATTCAAGGTAAACAAGACTAAGGAAACGAGTTGGAAACAATGTCGATCTGGGATTTAAATCATCCGGAACATTTCACTACATTGGGCAGTATGTGCCAGGGAGCAGCTCCTCACAACTGTTGATAGCTCAGTTGGTAGAGTGGAGGATTGTAGTGGAAACAAGAGGGAATCCTTAGGTTGCTGGCTTGACTCCGGCTCGAAGGAAGGTGCCCTTTGTGTATTTCATTCAAACAGTTAAAATAGCCGATCTTTTTTTCACTCAGACTTTGATCAAAAGCTCAATAAACGATGAAGCAGAGGCTCTTGTTCCGAATTCAGCTCACGTCTGATTGTCTTGTTTTGGCCAAGATCTGATCTTTGAATTCAGGGACTACTCTGTCTGCTTTGTACAGTAATTCAAAAGTAGATACAAATGTCACATTTTTATTGTAGATATAAAGGTGTTCTCTGTTTTCAAAGGATAGGTACTCAATTGGCTTTATGATTTGTTTTGATTTTGTATCGTTGTATTATTAAGTTTGTGCTTTTTGTGTTTTTAACATATTGTGAACTAATTTTTGAAACAAATGCTTACAAAGGCAGACATGGCACACATCTGTTTATACCAGCGGTGAATTGTATATTTTTATTAAGTAGAAGCTACTGCGCACTTCTGGGAGTATAACAGGTTCGATATAAAGTGGCAAAAATATAAAAGGGGAAAATACCCCAGACTGCATGTAAAGGCCTCGTTGTGACTGTTGTTTTATTGTTGAATATGGCATACTGTGCACGAAATGTTGCAGAAACACAATCTGATAGTTAAATAATTATTATTTTAATAATTTGATAAGTATGAGGCCCCGGATCCAAATATTCAGTTCTGATTTTTTTTAAGTTATATCTTCCCTTCCTCTGGTGGAAGTAACACGATGTGAGCAATTGTTTTTTGTTCTTTTTTTTTCACGTTGCGATCCAAAAAGCCTCAGATGCACAGTCTGACAGCAACCAAACCAGAATGGATTCTGCTGGGAGCCGGACAGAGCTCATTCTTGCTCCCTGTGCTGAAAACAGAATTAGCTTTTACCCGAGCACCATCTACAGCTGCTGGATGGTACTCTACGTCCTGCTGCTCCAGCAATTATTTTGACGAAAGACAGATCACTTGTGCGCTTTTAACCTTCTCGCAGCTACAGGCGAGACTGAAGCTGGCGATATAAAGGCATGCGCTGGTACACCTTGTCTAACTTTCACAATCGCGATAAACATTCTTTTAAGACCTTTGAAAAACTAGATATAGATATAGATAAAACTAGATAAAAAACATGAGCTTTATCGGTTTTTACATTAATCGATTTTGAATCAAATTTGGTCTTTTTACATTGCATTTTACATTGAAATGTAGCAAGCATACCTAATCCACCAACGGACAGAGCAATATTTTATGTTGCCTTCCAACGTGTGATGGATTTGTATGGGTGTCTGTATGATACCACTACAGCACTGGCGCAGGTGATAAATCCACTTTCACACAACTTTTTCAGTGTCTTCTCTCTCAAATGGACCGAAACACAGGAGCCAATATTAGAGAGAACGACAGGTGTTTAAACAGAGGATGTTCCAATGTCTGGGACAACGCATTGTGATTTTGTATAAACGCAAATGGATTCTCATTTAAAAGCCAACAATATTCTTTTTCTCCCTGGCGCTAATAAGCTACCACACATGCGAGCTGTTGTGTGAAAGAAAATTCATATGTCCATAGGAAGGCAGAATAAAATCCAAAACTGTGTTGGTGATATCGATAAACAGGGCTCATGTTCACAACAAAACTTTACTGTATAAAAAGTTAAAATTCATACATATATTTTTTTATTATGCAAAGTGTCTGTTAAACCATTCATGAAGGATTTTTAGACAAAAAAACACACCATTATATGAGAAAATATATTTACTATATGTGCATTTAACTCACTTTATAAATTGTGAGCCGATATAAATTGTTGCCCTGCTTTTTTGTTATAAATACACAAGCTTGTTATGTCTTGTGTCAGAAATAAACTGCATGAAATTTGCTAAAGCAACAAAAAGTAAGCGCCACAAAGAAGACAAACATTTGCGTTTATAGTGCAATGTTATCTCGAGCCTTTAAAATTACTTTAAATGCAATTTGTTTTTCTCTGTGGCTCTAAGGCTTTGTCATTTACTGTAGTTATTCAGGAGAATATTATGTTAATCGTATAGATGAAACGTTTAATATATTCAGGTGGGTAGCTACATCAGCATGCGTATCTGCAAAGAACAAGTAATACTGTAGGTTTATTCCATGCTGAAAAGAGAAGAGAGAAAACAAACCTGAAGAAGGTTTCACAGCTGAAACGTTGTTTTTTCTCTCTTCTCTTTTCAGCATGGAATAAACCTATTACTTGTTCCTTTAATATATTGTTCGGTTTGACTCAAAATGCTTTACTACTACAAAAGAGAATAATAGTATGGAGGATGAGACAAATTTATGATTTCTTGGAAGAAAATGTTTTTTCTTTGCATTCGAAATGAATCAAAACTTTAGCGCGACACACAAACCCTTTGCCTTTTTTAAAGATATAATATTTTTAAACAGACAAATATAGAAAACATTTTTTTTACTAAGCAATTTTGGCCGGGGGCGATGTATTACTAGTAGTGGCGCTGAGGTCACTATGGTACAGTTGAGCACCGTAAGATTAGGGCCAGTGATGTAATGTATAACGCATCTGACTTCGGATCAGAAGATTGTATGTTTGACTCCTGCCTGGCTCATGTTGCTTTTTTAAAACGGTACTGTCTGAAGATCAGCTCCTGCTCTGAGCTCAATAGCAATGCAAAACTGTGCGTAACAAAGCTGGCGAGTAGCTGAAGTTGTGCTCAGTAGTCAGTACGGTGCTGAGGGTTCAGTACTGGCGTTGTTCTAATTAGCACGAACTGCAATGGCTCTGAATCTGATCATTTCTATGGAAGCCCGTTTCCGCCAGGGAGTAAAAATAAAAACGCGCTATGGTATCTTAGAATTCCGACTTAGTAACTGAGAATTGCGACTTAAAAACTCAGAATTCCGACTTTATATCTTACATTTGGGACTTATTTTTCATTGTCTGTCCTTTTGTTATTGTAATGGATTCGGGTTCCAGGGCTTGTGCCCTCACCGCTCCCACCCTAGTTTGTGCCTCACTGCATTGGCTCGAACCCAGGCCTTGCCAGCTGAGCTAAAGAAGAGTTTCTTTTTTAAGTAAAAAAGGACATACAATGGAAATATTTAAAAAGTATAAGTTTCAGCTTTTATAATTGTGAATTCTTCTGGATGTGAAGTGTCTATTTCTGTATTTTATTTCATATTCTGTCTTCGTTTTTGTATTTCTGGTGTTTAAATAAAAAAAAAAATTAAAAGCCCACCGTCCACTATTCCATCTGTGTACTATGGAAGCCTCACTACCGGAAATGGGATTCCATAAAAATTAGTGTAATTAATTTGATTTTTATCAGGGCACTGTACAAGACAAGTCTTCAGGCTTATAGATCCTATGATCTTGTACGATTCATTAATATAGTGTAACGGAACGGCCAACATACAATTTGTAGTTCAGGTGGGTAGCTGCGTCAGCATGCGTAGGCTGCAAAGGAACAAGTAATAGGTTTATTCCATGCTGAAAAAAAGAAGAAAGAAAATATGTTTTGGCCGAAACGTACCAGTAAACTTTACATTAACAATACCAGCCAACGATACATTATCATTTCACACCGGTTCTACAGGAATCTACAGCAGAGCCCTGAGTTGACTCCCAGAGTCCCACTGAGCCCATAGAATTCCACATCACCCATCACTCCTGCACACAGTCCGCTGAGAGCGCCTGTCCATAAACTACTGGATTGAGAATGGGATCAAATAATTCCCCATTTTCTTAATTCTACATCAAAGGACTGTTAAAGGTCTATTCGAAGGCATCGATTCGTATTCTTAAACCAGATGAACGACTGGAATAAGTTAATATTACTTATAAACAGTCGTGCTACAATACTCCAGTTGAAGGCACGCTTCTAGCTTTGTGGTACTCTGGTGCGTCACAAATTTATGTTTGAATTTCTGTGGATGAACTACTATAGGTGTACCCTCGCTCACTTTCTTTAGCGACAGTCGTTGCTCTTCATCTGAGTGATGTATTTGCCTGTTTTTCAGTTCACTTCCCTGCAAGGAATATTTACCTCAGAGCTCTCTTTCACAGACTGCAGGCGCTATGTTTGTTAACAGGTGTTATAGTGATGACATCTTTCTGTATGATCAGGACAGGAGCTGCAAGTCAACTGTGTTGTGGCTGCAGTACAATTTTAGGTTATTATTATAATACGTTTTAACAGCGACAGATTCTTAAGATCACGAGGTGTTTACGATATTATTTCAGTATTAAGCTGTTACTACATTTGGAACTGTCCCATAGGATTCAGTGTTCCATTAGTTTGGCACTAAACTGTTTAGTCTATTACAGGAATTGTACTTAGTCCTGTCCTGTAGTGTCCTCTATAGAGCAGCAGCTGTTTCCTTGGGCTCATTGCAATTGGGAACATTGTGATTACTGAGCAGGGAACTGAAGTCAGCAGATGAGCGCGTTGCAAATCGGTATTAATCTGGCGTACAGAGCTGCATGCTAATCTCTGGATCATCTCCAGTTAATGTGATGCTGTTCTTACCTTGCAATTGACCCAATCTGACTACTGGCACCAACAACCCTGTTATTACAAATAAACTTCTTGTGTACCTACCGTGATACATAAGTTTGGTGGAGAGGTTTGGTAGCCCATATTCAGTCAAAGGTGTGTGTGCAGATCACTGTGATATACAGGCATCAACAAACTGACATACAATATTAAATTTTTAACTGATAAAACCCAAATGAACCAAACCTGAATAAATTAGTGGTGGAAAGGAGTCTTTTTATATAGCAAAAGGTCTCTGAGCCTTTGGTAAGAACGATGGGTATATAACCCATTGACCTCAATATTAGAAATGAATCCTTGAGCACTGCTGTTGTACCATTGGTCCTCAAAAGTGCTGCCATTACCCCCGTCCCATAAAAGCCTAACATTACCCTTTCTTGCATAAACTGTAGAACGTGCCTTCACATTTCAGTAGCAGTTTGATCTATTATCACCCTACTCCCCACTTCATAACCTTCACTCTTCTAATTCTGGTCTCCTAACTGTCCCCGAAGCCCGTCTACACTGTATGGGTGACAGGGCCTTCTCCTGTTATGCCCCCAAGCTCTGGAACTCTCTGCCCAAGGATAGCAGAGTCTCCTTCCCTAAACTCCTTCAAATTCAGACTCAACACCTTGTTCTGGAGAAGAGCCTTTACTGAACTGGTTCCATTCTTTACCACTCTGCTTCTACTTTTCTTAGTACCACCATCCATGGTCTCCTCTGTCTATTGGAACTGTTTTATCCTGTGTATTCTAATTGTAATTATGGCAAGTGCTTTGAGAAGCCACCTTTGGAACCATTATATAAAATAGTTTAGCCTAAATCCTTGAAGCTTTAATAGGGCAGTGCAGTAGGGCTAAAAATTGACAGTGTTAGTGGGCCAGCAGGATTTGTGCAAATTATAGGTAGTTACAAAGGAAGACTAGGATTCACTTGAAATTCATGACATGGGACACTGAAACAGGGGAGAGGCTTTGTGTAGTAAGCGTTCAGTCTCAATCTACACAGTCTGTGCTGCTGGTAGAGGTGGTTGTGAACACCTGTCTTCCCAGTCATGCTGGGATCTCCAGTCTCAATCCTAATACTTCCCCATGACTGTCCAAAACCCCTACTGTGAAACCAACGCCCATAAGACAAGACCTCCGAGATTCTAACTGCATCATTATTCACTGATGATTGTGCACCAGTATTGTTCCTCTGCTAAGGAAGGGAAGGCCTACTTTACACCAAGCCCCTGTTGACAATTCCTTCCTTGTGTTTCTTTTAGTCAGTTTGTGCAGCCTAGAATAGGACACCAGATCTCACCCTTACTGGTCACTACAGTAGCAACTCACACTCCATAAGTACTACCCCTCTCGGAAACAGGAGGATTTCCAGTATATTGAACATCACTGTCTCTCCCCCAGTAAAAAAAAAAAAAAAAAAGTTACAATGCCCTGCCCAAGGAATAGTGCGGCCATCTTCCCCCAGAACAATGCTTTATTACTCCAGCCATTTTCAGTCCTCATTGGCAGCAATACGGGAAGCATTCTTGAAAGGGGAACCTCCACAAATACGTCCATTGATTAATGGGTCTCACTTCCCTTGAATTCCTCCACCCCATTCAAGCCTATAAACCATAAAGAAACAAGGGCAAGCAGAAGGGTCTTTCACAGCTTTATTGAGATGTTGCCATTACAAGGCAAGTGGAGGCAGGAGAGTTACAAGGGCCAGGCTGGAGCCTTCATTCAGGCACCTGGGGAGGAAGAAGGAGAACAATCCAGCTACACTGCAGGACACCCACCCCTACAGGAGCTCCTCCTGCCAGACCCTACCTGTCCACTGGCCAACATCTCCAAAGTCCTCTGCTCCCTCCACATCCTCACTGGTGCTCTCAGCATCTTCACTGGAGCTCTGAGGGTCTCCTTCCTCATCCTCAGTCCAGTCAGCTCCCACATCCAGAGGAGCTTCTACTGGTGCCACAGCCACCCGACTACTGGTCACCAGGCTCCTGGTACCTGTGGACAAGCAGCACCCAGGAGTGAGGGATCTGGTATACCCAGAGTCCCACAGTGATGCTACTCATCTAAACAGTCCCTTTGTCCAGCATGGGATCATTCCTCAGTTGTCCAAGCATGGTTGTCTCTTGGACAGAGATGCATCCACAAGGGATAGAGAACCAGACCCACCTTCATTCCAGCTGCCAGCACACCTGGACTCACAGCAGGCACAGACCTCATGGTCACCATACAGCTCCTCCCACCTGGAGGAGAGGAGGACAGGTGAGGCCTCCACCTGGCATGTCCCAGAGCACCCTCGGCAGGTTCCTTGCAGAAGTACCTTTTTGCCTCCCTGTTGTAGGTGCAGGACTTGGTCCCTGGTGTTGCTTTAGCAGGAGCCACAGCCATGACACAGTGCATGTACAGCTCAGTCACTTCATGCTACAAGAGGGAAGGTCACAGCATTAAGGGATCAAGGCCAATAGAGGGAAAGAGAATGACCTTCTGCCAGTGCTCTAGGCACTACAGCTGCCACAGTCTGGTTCACATCTAGATCATGGATGGAAAAGCAGACAATGGATCAGTAGAGCAAGAAGGCTGAGCAGCCTTTGAGAGCAGTACCTTCCTGGACAGCTTCTTCTGGAAGAGGAAGGCATCAATTGTGAAGTGGAGCACATCCTTCTGCTTGGAGGGGACAAACCTGGACAGGCAGCCATCTGCTTTGCTGTCCACCATGCACCTGGGGACAAGGACAAGGATGAATCCCTGCAGGCTCTCGGGGCTCCTGCCCACCTCTCTGCCCAGAAGGGGCCGTACCCCAAGTTGTCGATCACAGGGAAATGGGGCTGGGAGTGCTGGTCCGGTTTCTCCGTTACATAACACGAGTGGATCTACAGCCTCTGCTCCACTGTGGCAAAGTAGGCAGTGGCCTGGAAGTACATGGGCTGACCCATGAAGTACTCATCCTTAGGAGAGAGCCGGACCCAGTGGGCGAGAGAGAGAGAGAGAGAGAGAGATACACCTGCACACAGCACCCCCTGCAGGCAGGAGGAGCCACTCACTCAAGGAGCTTACAGTTGGTGGTGAGCAGCACAAAGCTGTGCTTGTTCTTCAGGTCCTTGAAGAAGGTCCTTCTCCTGGCCCACGTGGGGACATAGCCAACCTTGTAGGAGTAGTGGAACCTGCAGGACAGAGGGGTTGAGGGGACACTTTCCCCAGCAGCTTTTCCGCAGCAGCAGAGCCCTGCCTACCTGTTGTAGGAGCACTTGACCGGCACAGAGAAGGGAATGAAGCGATGCACAGGTGCACTGGAGGAGGGCGGGGCATAGTGGAGAGTGTTGGAGTACACCAGGCGGCCCTGGACAACCTGCAGGGTCACAGAGGAAGCGATATTCCCAGGCAAGGCAACCCCGACACTAGCTCTACAGCTCACATCGATACACTGCCTGTAGATGAAGACCCACTTACCGATCGCTCAGTGCCGCACTCGTGAAGCCCGTAGATGAAGTAGAAGTAACTGCGTGTGGTTCGGCTGACGCTGCAGTTGCCCAAGGTCACCTCCGATGGCCGACAGCTGAAGCCGAACAGGAGCCGACTGACCCTCACGTACATCCTGCTGGAGTCGCACCACACAGCCACTCCTCGGGTGTTTCATCTTCTCCTTGTCGAAGTAGGGCGAGTACGCGTCTCTGGACACGGGAAGGCGGCGGAAGTCGGGAGCCAAGGACCGCGAGTCGTTCTCGCTTGCAGACAGGTCTTCAGAGGGCGAATCTGCCAGGTTCAAATCCTCCGACTGGGCTGCGTCTTCAGGAGCCGGGAGGTCGGCCTGGAGCGCTAATTCCCGAGAGTCCCAGCCAGCCGGCCCGGCGGAGATCAGTGCGGGGAGACCGGCCCCTGCACACAGGCACAGCATAAAGAGAAACGAGCGCATCGCCAAATTAACGTCCCGCTAAATTGCTACAAGAGTAAAATAAGTAAACCACCAAACTGTGTTGAAGCAAGAGAGCATAGAGTGTGAATACGGTGACTAGGTTTTTATACTGGCAGGACCTGCTACCGCACACCTGGTCACACTACCGCTCAATCAACACAATCAATTACACACAGAGACCCGGATTGTTCTCAGCGTCTAATTAGAACCTGCTTCCAGTCTGAGGCGGGACTCCGTGAAGCCGCCTGAACACTTTCCCGTGTGTATCTGACCTCAGCGGAGGAGACCGGGGTAAAGTTAGCTTGAAGTTCGAAAACGATTTTGGCACGCCTGTAGCGCTTTCACGAAATCTCTTAGAGTTACAAAAACACTTGCTTTGTGTATAAAATACATTGTGGATGATTTCTCAGCCTTTACTTTTTCGTTTTTATGACATTTTTTTGACCAAGCACGAATATGCTTTTGTCCATATCTCCGCAATGGAAGCACAGAACGCCTTCAAACCAAAAGCATTTTAAAGACCACGACTTGTGGATATTTCCACAGCCTTTACATCAATCTATCGGTGAGCTAATTATCTTTTTTTAAACCTCCGGTTTTTCATCGATGCGTAATTACGCACGAACTGGAACCCGGGGGACCGCTGTGTGCACACGTTCACAAAGCGAGAAATACTGTTCAATACGGCTTCATGCGAAAAACCCGTATATGACCATAGGAAGCAGAACAGCGCGGTCTCCAATTACCCAGACTGTAAGCACGGGAATAAAGCTTTGTTTGATTTCTGAAACCCTTCCTTTACGTCCTGTTTTCATTCAGGTAAGGGTCAACTATATTGAAAATACTACTGACAGCAGGAAGATTAAAATATTCTTTACTCAGCAGCTTATTAAAAACAGCTCCCATGATGTTCAAACCGATTTTTTACACAGAACACTGACACAGCTTTGTGTTCTGAATCTCTTTTTCTCTTGCTTTTATTTAATGTGGCACAATGCACTGGGATAGGGGTATTCTGTTCACAAACCAATAGCATTTAAACCACAGCACCCACAATGCTGCAGGTAAGTGTTTTGCACACTAAGCAGGTCATCTGACTATTCCCAGCTTTGTTTTGGGTTATGGAACCTTTATTTTTTAATGATTTTCTGAAGATAACACTACAGGTGGGACGGGTGGGTCGTCTTCATGGCTCAATAGCATTTCAAATACAGCACCCACTCTGCTGAAACCAAGTGTTTTACACACCAGACAGGCCCCCGGACCTCGTACAACCTTGCTGTGGCTGTGGCCCCTTTCTTTAATTTTTTATGATTTTCTGAAGATAACACTACAGGTAATACACTGGGACGGGTGGGTCGTCTTCATGGCTCAATAGCATTTCAAATACAGCACCCACACTGCTGAAACCAAGTGTTTTACACACCAGACAGCCCCCAGAACCTTATACAACCTTTCTGTGGTTGTGGCCCCTTTCTTTATTTTTTTAATAAGAATTTTAGTTTTTCAATATGGCACCATTAGACAGGCGGTACATGGGGATTGGGGGGTGCTATTCATGAGTCAATAGCTCTTCAAGCACAACAGCCACAGTGCTGCAACCAGGTGTTTTACACCAGACATTTCCCCTAACCTTATACAACCTCGCTTTGAGTTGTGGAACATTTATTTATTTTTTAATTGTTTTTTTGACTATAATCAAGTGTTGTGCTCACTAGGCAGGCCTCCTGACCTTACACAGACATGATTTGTTGTGTGCAACTTTAATTATCTTTTTAGGATTTTTTGAACATGGCAACTTCCACCGAGACGGGTGGGGGGTGTGGGGGTGCTCTTCAATAGCTTTTTCATCTATACACACAAACGGATGTAACCAAGACACTCAGAACCTGTCACGCAGGGGCTGACTGCTGAGGATAGGGATCCAATGCGGTGCCCTTGGTAGGGTTGGCGCGAGACGCAGGCGTAGTCGGAGTAAACAGGCAGGGGCCCGAGTCCGGGAAGGCGTAGTACAGGCATAGGCACAGAATCGACAGGCGAAGGCGTAGTCGAGGGACTGGCAGGGGTCAGGGTCCGGGAAGGTGTAGAAGTTGCGTCGGTAGGCAGAGGCGTAAATGAAGAGACAGGCTGGGGTCAGGATCCGAGAAAGCGTAAAACAGGCGAAGGTACAAAATCGAGTGGCTAAAGCGGTAGTCGGAAAAGTGGGGTCGAGGTCCAGGGGAGAAGTCATAGTAAGGCAAAGGCGTAGTTAGTAGGTAAGCTCCGGGAGAGAATCTCAATCGTGAGCAATGACCGGGGGACAGATGAGGCTTTAAGTAGAGGACTGATTGACATGTGCACGTTTGGTATGGGGAGAGCTCGAGGGAATGCGGGAGCGCTTGCCTGCGTGAGGGAGATTCATGACAGACCAACAGAATCAACCTGAACTCATAGAAAAACAAGAATGCCCCCGAGACACCTGAATCCCCCTCCTGGACAACTCTGGTATCAACACCCCCAAACCCATCCATACCAGCTTACAAGATTCAGAATCGGTGCAACCCTCCAACCTGGACCAAGAGCAGGATGGGACAAGAACCTGCACCACACTACGTACACAGGTTTGTATTTTTGGCTGAAGATGAAAATGTCTAACATAGATTGTTTTGGTTCTAGCAAACAATAAAAATAGTTGTTAAAATCCAAACACACATAATGAGATCACTCTCTGTCAGTATGTGTAACATTCTGGGTCTGGGCTCCTCTGTATTTGGGCTAAAGAGAGTTCAACAACATTTATTAAATGCACTGACATCATAATCTGACAAGATCCATTGTTTAGGGGAGACTTGACCACCCACTGTCCCCCTGGTATCGTGAAGCTCATTGTCCTTTAGCTTTCCAAAACCAGAATCACTTGGGACTCCGGGGGGATCGGTGTATGCAAAATATGAATTCCTTATGCAAGAAATTGTATATGGTCAATATAGCGATCATATCTTATCAGCAGATGGTAATCTCCAAGGAACAAGTAATAGGTTTATTCCACGCTGAAAAATGATCAAATGATTGATGAACCCAAGTGATTTGAAAGAAATGTTAAACAACTCAAAGCGAGGTTGTATAAGGTTAGGGGAGCTGTCTGGTGTGTAAAACACCTGGTTGCAGCACTGTGGCTGTTGTGCTTGAAGAGCTATTGACTCGTGAAGAGCACGATGTACTATCCCCATGTACCGCCTGTCTAATGGTGCCATATTGAAAAACTCATAAAAAAATAAAGAAAGGGGCCACAGCCACAGCAAGGTTGTACGAGGTTCGGGGGCCTGTCTGGTGTGTAAAACACTTGGTTTCAGCAGAGTGGGTGCTGTATTTGAAATGCTATTGAGCCATGAAGATGACCCACCTGTCCCAGTGTATTACCTGTAGTGTAATCTTCAGAAAATCATAAAAAATTAAAGAAAGGGGCCACAGCCACACCAAGGTTGTACGAGGTCCGGGGGCCTGTCTGGTGTGTAAAACACTTGGTTTCAGCAGAGTGGGTGCTGAATTTGAAATGCTATTGAGCCATGAAGATGACCCACCTGTCCCAGTGTATTACCTGTAGTGTAATCTTCAGAAAATCATAAAAAATTAAAGAAAGGGGCCACAGCCACAGCAAGGTTATATAAAGTTAGGGGGCCTGTCTGGTGTGTAAAACACTTGGTTTCAGCAGTGTGGGTGCTGTATTTGAAATCCTATTGAGCCATGAAGATGACCCACCTGTCCCAGTGTATTACCTGTAGTGTTATCTTCAGAAAATCCTAAAAAATATAAAGAAAGGTTCCACAACCCAAAACAAAGCTGGGAAAAGTCAGAGGACCTGCTTAGTGTGCAAAACACTTGCAGCATTGTGGGTGCTGTGGTTTAAATGCTATTGGTTTGTGAACAGAATACCCCTATCCCAGTGCATTGTGCCATATTAAATAAAAGCATGAGAAAAAGAGATTCAGAATGCAAAGCCTCATGAAACCGCTGGTTGATCTTCCCTCATACATCAAAGACACCAACCACGCGCTCCAACTTTTTAATGATTTCCAATTTCAGGGTACCGAATGCTACATTTTTACCATGGACATCACATCTCTGTACACCGTCATTCCCCATAATGACGGCCTTACAGCCCTCAAGCACACGCTGGACAAACGCACAGTGCTTGATCCACCCACCCACACCCTGGTACGCCGTGCAGAATTGGTCCTCACACTGAACACATTCTCTTTCAATAATCTTTTTTACCAACAGGTCAGTGGAGTTGCCATGGGCACCAGGATGGGACCCAGCTATGCCAACATTTTTGTCAGCTGGGTAGAAGAACGCTTCTTCGCTTCCTACACTGGCTATGTCCCTGACCTCTACAAGCGATATATTGATGACTGCGTCGGTGCCGCCACATGCTCCAACGATCAGCTTGAGTTCTTCCTGCACCATTTCACCAACTTCCACCCGTCCCTCAAATATACGGTTAACATATCTTCCACCACTCTTCCGTTTCTAGACATCCACTTGTCTATCAACTACCCCCGACTGTCCACTTCAGTTTAATACAAACCCACGGATTCACACAGCTACCTCCTGTACAGCTAATTTCACCCCAACCACACTAAAAACTCTCTTCCTTTTTCACAATTCCTTAGGTTACGACGATTATGCAGCGACGACATCGACTTCGAGAACCAAGCCCTCGAAATGTACTCATTTTTCATCAACAGAGGATACCCCAGCAGTGTGATTGACAAGGCCCTTGCCCGAGCCAAAAACACCCCCCGGACCATCAACCCGATCAGGAACTCCCGCCGTAAAAACTGCATTCCTTTGGTGCTTCCTTACCACCCTAACACACTTCCTATCCCCAGGACCATTAACCAGAACTTTTCCATCGTACAGGATGATCCCTCCATTGGGGCCCTCTTTTCTGATCGCCCTATCATCTCATATCGCCGACCACCTAATCTGCGTAACCTCCTTGTTCACAGCTCCCTTGACCGCCCTCAACAACCATCCACACCAGGCACTTTCCCTTGCAACAGAGCTCGCTGTATCACCTGCAAATACACAGCCACCACCACACTCATTCAAGGCCCCTCAGGACAATTTCCGGATCACCCAGACAGCATCTTGTACCTCCAGCAACCTTATTTACTGTATCTCTTGCAGTAAATGCCCAGCCATCTACATTGGAGAAACAGGAAGGAGACTCGAAGACCGCTTCAGAGAACACGTCAGGGCTGTGAAGATTAAAGATCTCTCCAAGCCCATTGTTTCTCATTTCACCTCTGACGGCCACAACCACTCTAATCTCTCTGTATGTGTTCTCAAAGACAGTTTGCAGAAACTCATACATCAGAAAGACCACCGAAACTAAAATTATTCTGCAGCTAGGATCACACATTCTCCCTTCCCTTAACGACAGACTACTGTTCTTTTAAATTTTCTCCATTCATTGGAAGTTTCATTTCACACCTCTCTGCACCCAATCTGACTTCACACCTCTTGATTGGCCTCTCTTTCTGTCCCCTGCTCCCACCTCTCACTCCTCCTCCCTCTCAACCTTTGTTCTCCCGCTACTTTACCTTTGCCTACTGCCCTGTCTCTCTCACACCTGAAGAAGGCTCCACGGCCGAAACGTTGTGTTCTCTTTCTTCTTTTTTTCAGCATGGAATAAACCTATTACTTGACACTGATTTATGCAGAGAGTAGCGGGGGTGGGATGTCAGGGCCATACGACACTTCTTTACTTAGAGAGTGGCAGGCGTGCAATGTCAGGGCCTGACAACACTGCTTAACGCAGAGAGTGGAGGGGTGGGTCTCAGGGCCATATGACAGTGCTTAACGCAGTGAGTGGCGAGGCTGGGATGTCAGGGCTATACGACAGTGCTTTACGCAGAGTGGAGGGGGCGGGATGTCAGGGCCTGACAACACTGCTTAACGCAAAGAGTGGAGGGGTGGGTGTCAGGGCCATATGACAGTGCTTTAGGCAGAAGGTGGCGGGGGTAGGATGTCAGGGCCTGACAACACTGCTTTATGCAGAGAGTGGTGGGGGTGGGATGTCAGGGCCTGACAACACTGCTTAACGCAGAGAGTGGAGGGGTGGGTGTCATGGCCATAAGACACTGCTTTATGCAGATAGTGGAGGGGTGATTGTCAGAGCCATAAGACACTTCTTTACGCACAGAGTGGCAGGGTGGGATGTCAGGGCCTGACGATACTGCTATACGCAGAGAGTGGAAGGGGTTGGATGTCAGGGCCATACGACAGTGCTTTACGCAGAGAGTGGCGGGGGTGGGATGTCAGGGCCTGATGAGACTTCTTTATGCAGAGTGGAAGGGTGGGTGTCAGGGCCATACGACAGGGGTTAACGCAGAGAGTGGAGGGGGTGGGATGTCAGGGCCTGACGATACTGCTTTACACAGAGAGTGGCAGGGTTGGGATGTCAGGGCCTGACGATACTGCTTATCGTAGAGAGTGGCGGGGGTTAGATGTTAGGGCCATATGACATTTCTTTACGCAGACAGTGGCGAGTGTGGGATGTCAGGGAATGACGATACTGCTTTACGCAGAGAGTGGCGGGGGTGGGATGTCAGGGCATGAAGAGACTTCTTTATGCAGAGTGGAAGGGTGGGTGTCAGGGCCATACGACAGGGGTTAACGCAGAGAGTGGAGGGGGTGGGATGTCAGGGCCTGACGATACTGCTTTACACAGAGAGTGGCAGGGTTGGGATGTCAGGGCCTGACGATACTGCTTTATGCAGAGAGTGGAGGGGTGGGATGTCAGGGCATAAATACACTGCTTCATGCAGAGAGTGGAGGGATGGGTGTAAGGGCCTGACAACACTGCTTAACGCAGAGAGTGGAGGGGGGAGTGTCAGGGCCATATGACAGTGCTTTAGGCAGAGAGTGGCGTGGGTGGGATGTCATAGCCTGACCATACAACTTTACGCAGAGAGTGGCAGGGTTGGGATGTCAGGGCCTCACGAGACTGCATTATGCAGAGAGTTGAGGGGTGGGTGTCAGGGCCATGCGACACTTCTCTATGCAGAGAGTGGCTGGGGTGGGATGTCAGGGCCTGACGATCCTGCTTATCGTAGAGAGTGCCAGGGGTTAGATATTAGGGCCATACGACATTTCTTTACGCAGACAGTGGTGAGTTTGGGATGTCAGGGCATGAAGACAATGCTTTTTGTAGAAAATGGAGGGGTGGGTGTCAGGGCCATACGACAATTCTTTAGGCAGAGAGTGGCGGGGTTGGGATGTCAGAGCCTGACAGCACTGCTTAACGCAGAGTGTGGAGGGGTGGGTATCAGGGCCATACGACACTTCTTTTCGCAGAGAGTGGCAGGGGTGGGATGTCAGGGCCTGACGATACTGCTTTACGCAGATAGTGGCGGGGGTGGGATGTCAGGGCTTGACGACACTGCTTTATGCAGAGAGTGGAGGGGTGGGTGTCAGGGCCATACGACAATTCCTTACGCAGAGAGTGGCGGGGTTGGGATGTCAGAGCCTGAGAGCACTGCTTAATGCAGAGAGTGGAGGGGTGAGTGTCAGGGCCTGACGATACTGCTTTATGCAGATAGTGGCGGGGGTGGGATGTCAGGGCTTGACGACACTGCTTTTCGCAGAGAGTGGAGGGGTGGGTGTCAGGGCCATACGACAGTGCTTAACGCAGTGAGCGGCGAGGCTGGGATGTCAGGGCCATACGACAGTGTTAACGCAGAGAGTGGAGGGGTGAGTGTCAGGGCCATGTGACAGTGCTTTAGGCAGAGAGTAGCGTGGGTGGGATGTCAGGGCCTGACCATACTGCTTTACGCAGAGAGTGGCAGGGGTGGGATGTCAGGGCCTGACGAGACTGCTTAATGCAAAGAGTGGAGGGGTGGGTGTCAGGGCCATACGACAGTGCATTATGCAGATAGTGGAGGGTGTCGGATGTCAGGGTTTGACAACACTGCTTTATGCAGAGTGTGCAGGGGTGGGTGTCAGGGCTATACGACAGGGGTTAACGCAGAGAGTGGCGGGGGTGGGAAGTCAGGGCCTGACGATACTGCTTTACGCGGAGAGTGGCGTGGGTGGGATGTCAGGGCATGAAGACACTGGTTTATGCAGAGAATGGAGGGGTGGGTATCAGGGCCATACGACACTTCTTTTCGCAGAGAGTGGCAGGGGTGGGATGTCAGGGCCTGACGATACTGCTTTACACAGATAGTGGCGGGGGTGGGATGTCAGGGCTTGAGGACACTGCTTTATGCAGAGAGTTTAGGGGGTGGGTGTCAGGGCCATATGACAGTGTTTAACGCAGTGAGCCGCGAGGCTGGGATGTCAGGGCCATACGACACTGCTTTAGGCAGAGAGTGGAGGGGTGGGTGTCAGGGCCATACGACAGGGGTTAACGCAAAGAGTGGAGGGGTGTGATGTCAGGGCCATACGACAGTGCTTTACACAGAGAGTGGCGGGGATGGGATGTCAGGGCCTCACGAGACTGCATTATGCAGAGAGTTGAGGGGTGGGTGTCAGGGCCATGCGACACATCTTTACGCAGAGAGTGGCAGGGTTGGGATGTCAGAGCCTGACAGCACTGCTTAATGCAGAAAGTGGAGGGGTTGGTATCAGGGCCATATGACACTTCTTTACGCAGAGAGTGGAGGGGGTGGGTGTCAGGTCCATACGACAGTGCTTAATGCAGTGAGCGGCGAGGCTGGGATGTCAGGGCCTGACCATACTGCTTTTCGCAGAGAGTGACGGGGGTGGGATGTCAGGGCCATACGAAAGTGCTTAACGCAGATAGTGGAGGGTGTGGGATGTCAAGGCTTAACAACACTGCTTTATGCAGAGAGTGGAGGGGTGGGTGACAGGGCCATACGACACTTCTTTACGTGGAGAGTGGCGGGGGTGGGTGTCAGGGCATGAAGACACTGCTTCCTGCAGAAAGTGGAGGGGTGGGTGTCAGGGCCATACGACAGTGCTTAACGCAGTGAGCGACGAGGCTGGGATGTCAGGGCCTGACCATACTGCTTTACGCAGAGAGTGACGGGGGTGGGATGTGAGGGCCATACGAAAGTGCTTAACGCAGATAGTGGAGGGTGTGGGATGTCAGGGCTTAACAACACTGCTTTATGCAGAGAGTGGAGGGGTGGGTGTCAGGGCCATACGACAGTGCTTAACGCAGTGAGCGGCGAGGCTGGGATGTCAGGGCCATACGACAGTGCTTTACGCAGATAGTGGAGGGTGTGGGATGTCAGGGCCTGACAACACTGCTTAATGCAGAGAGTGGAGGGGTGGGTGTCAGGGCCATATGACAGTGCTTTAGGCAGAGAGTGGCGTGGGTGGGATGTCAGGGCCTGACCATACTGCTTTACGCAGAGAGTGGCGGGGGTTGGATGTCAGGGCCTGACCAGACTGCTTAATGCAGAGAGTGGAGGGGTGGGTGTCAGGGCTATACGACACTTATTTATTCAGAGAGTGGCAGGGTTGGGATGTCAGAGCCTGACAGCACTGCTTAACACAGAGTGTGGAGGGGTGGGTATCAGGGCAATACGACACTTCTTTTCGCAGAGAGTGGCAGGGGTGGGATGTCAGGGCCTGACGATACTGCTTTACGCATATAGTGGCGGGGTTGGTATGTCAGGGCATGAAGACACTGCTTCATGCAGAGAGTGGAAGGGTGGGTGTCAGGGCCATACGACACTTATTTACGCAGAGAGTGACAGGGCCATACGACAGTGCTTTATTCAGAAAGTGGTGGGGGTGGATTTTCAGGGCCAGATGAGACTGCTTTATGCAGAGTGCGGAGGGGTGGGTGTCAGGGCCATACGACACTTCTTTACGTAGAGAGTGGCGGGGGTGGGATGTTAGGGCCTGACGATATTGCTTTACGCAGATAGTGGCAGGGGTGTGATGTCAGGGCCATTCGACACTGCTTTACACAGTGAGTGGCGGGGTTGGGATGTCAGGGCCATATGACACTGTTTTACACAGAGAGTGGAGGGGTGGGTTTCAGGGCTATACGACAGTGCTTTACGCAGGGAGTGGCAGGGGTGGGATGTCAGGGCCTGACGATACTGCTTTACGCAGAGAGTGGTGGGGGTGTGATGTCAGGGCCATATGACACTGTTTTACACAGAGAGTGGACGGGTGGGTGTCAGGTCCATACGACACTTCTTTACGCAGAGAGTTGCGGGATTGGGATGTCAGGGCCTGAAGATACTACTTTACGCAGTTAGTGGTGGGGGTGGGATATCAGGGCCATACGACACTTCTTTACGTAGAGAGTGGCGGGGGTGGGATGTCGGGGCTTGATGACACTGCTTTATTCAATGAGTGGAGGGGTGGGTGTCAGGGCTATACGACAGTGCTTTCCGTAGAGAGTGGTGGGGGTGTGATGTCAGGGCCATACGACACTGCTTTACACAGTGAGTGGCAGGGTTGGGATGTCAGGGATGACAACCGAGGAGCCGAGAGATCATTTCAGCATTTCGCGACCAACTCGGAATGACTTGCCTTTGACGCTTTTCAAAGCGTTCTTTGTGCACGACGACTGCGCCACCTAGCAGATACAAATGGGTTGTAGAACTTTGAACTAGCAAATGGAAGAGGGCTAAGCCCCCTCTCTTTTAGCCCAGGTTCGATCTGTCTCCCAGAATCACCAGGGCGCACCCACACACACACACCCGTGCCGTTGAAGTGCTCTGCTTCATTTCTAAGGGCAACTCAACATTCACTCCTACCCCGAGTGCAGAAAAGACAGCGTCCGCAACAACAACAGCTCAGGTCTCTGCACAGGAGCTAAGCTGCCCCCATCTCCTCTGCTCTGCGGCTCCTGCGGAGTGGAGTCCTGCCTGGAGCCGTGTTTGCAGGCGGCAGTTCGCTGCGCCCTGTCTGTGCGTCGTGTCCAAGAGCTCCTGGGAGGAAGAGAGAGCCCTCCCACTCTGGGGCTTTTCCACGGTCTGTGTGAGGAGGGGCGGGTGTGTCCAGTAGCTTATCAAGCGGAAGCCTGGGGAGGCGGAGAGCTGTGATCGTGCAGACCTTGAGGTGTCACCTCTTTGTCTGCTTTCCCGCCCCCCCTCCGCCCAAGCTCTGCTCCAAAGTAGCCCGGCAACCCCTCACACCTGCACGTGTCACAACCTAAGGTGTGGTCATGAGACACCCATGGGGTGTCGTTCTGTTCTTGCTAATTGTTTCCTGCCCGTCGCAGGCAGGAGTCCATGCGAGGAAGATGCGCTGGACAGAGCTCAGAGGGCGCACCTGGGTGGCTTTCCTTCAGAGTGACGTTCCTGCAACACTCTCCCGCTACTCTTGGTGCGCTCATGCCGCAACACAGGAAGGCTGGAGCAGGTGGCTGTGGGCTCTGCGCACCGCCAAAATAGCTCAGTTGGGAGAGCGTTAGACTGAAGATCTAAAGGTCCCTGGTTTGATCCCGGGTTTTGGTATTTTGTTTCATCGCGCCCTTTGTTCCTCTCTCCAGCGCACCCTGCCTAAAGTGACGCGTCCCTTTCTCAGCCCGAAACGCAAGCAAGACACCAGCAGCGGTCCCTGCAGGTTTCCGTAGTGTAGCGGCTATCACGTTCGCCTACCACGCGAAAGGTCCCCGGTTCGAGACCGGGTGGAAGCAGCCTCGTTTTGCACGCTCCTGTACTTCACAGAGGTCTTGAACGACCGGTCATTTGTTCCCAATGTATTTCCGGTGCCTTCGTGCACTCTTGTACCAAACGCACGTTCCTTCTGTACATGGAGCCGATGATTTGCAATTGGGCTATGCCGACAGACCAGGACGAGCTCTGTCGGCTCAAAAGCAGCGCAGGACCTGCAAGAACAACAGAAAGATTAGCATCCAGCGGGGGCCTCTTAGTGAGCCCAAGATCTCATCAAGAATCGGCTCCAGCAACAGGGCTGGGCGCATTGTTCCATTCTCCGACCACTCTCGGTGTAAACAAGTCCCTCCTGGTCTCTGCTTGAAATGCACTTTCCTGCGTTTGCTTTGGTGTAACTGGCTTCCCCTGCATGGGCGAATGTGAAGAAGATCCTTAGTAAGTCATTGAAGAAAACCAAGAAGAGGTCGGAGTGGCCTCTGTCGTTCATCAACGATCCAGTCAGGCAGTACTCCTCCTATTCTGCCAGTATGCGGCTTCGAACCGGGGTTGTTGCGGCCACAACACAAATTCTGAGCACTATACGATCACAGCGAGTTACCGAGACATACACAGCCAGTAGGAAAGGATGTACTCTCTTTGTGTGACACTAGTCGGAAAAGTCCTGACGCTGCATTTCAACTGAGCCCTAGTATACATCAACCCTTCGACACTCTGAGTGCCAACTCTCTTGTGTGTTTTCTCCATCAAGCAGGTCATGAAGGCAGCAATTACAGTTTGCTTACATGACGCACGCACAACATGGCTGTATGCTCCCATATGGTCTAGCGGTTACGATACCTGATCTTCACCCAGGTGGCCTGGTTTCAGCTCCTTGTATGAGAACGTCTCAGTTTTGCCTCCTGCTTTCCAAAGATCAGCACCATGTTTTACGCCTCCCCCGAATATCGAAGCTGCCTCTAAATCTGCAAATGAAGATGAGTCGATAAACCAATTGTTTTTCGTATAACTATACATATATTCATTTATTACTGATTTCATTCATTGAGCACGGATACAATAGAGGTACAGCCATTCACTGTTTGACATGTCTGCACTGGTACAGAACCTAGCAATCAGAAAACAGGTGAAACTGTCTTGAGAATGAGCATACAGTACCGAGGCCCCCATGACCATATAAAGGCTAACCTCGATAATCAGCCTAAATAATGCAGACTACAGCAAAACGACTGACTTTGAAAAGGGAATGAATGTCCGGAAGGAGTAGTGTAACCAGCTTGAAATGCTTCTCCGGACCTCTAACTAAAAGAAACCGGGAACCAGCAGTGGCATCGACTCCTTTCGAACTGGGATCCTATCGCAGCTCATGGTGTCCTAACTCTCCCGTATCTGATATTGGACCAAGCACATCAGGAGAGAGCGCGAACGCAGTCCCCCACTACCAGAAATTATGCAGTCGAGATTCCCACATTTGGGGAATTCGCAGGGGTCAGCACAGCCGGAGTGCAATGGCCGAGCCTCGCCCTGGGTGAATCGATTTTTTAAGAACTTTATTTTCTTTTCACAAAAAAATACAGGACATCACAAATTAGAAAGCTTTACATTAATATACATACTTAAAACAGTATATATAATCACATCTCATTACATATTGACACGGTACCAGTTATATAGCAACAATTTATTTTTTTCTGGTGCAAATCACATTCTTTACTTAAACATGATAATGTTTTTCACAGTTTCTTGAGATATTGACCTATGCTCTCAATTTCCCACAGATTTTCTGCTTCCTCCCTCCCTTCTCTCCACAGATCTCTGAGGTAATAGTTCTCTCGGGTGATGAACAGGGCCAGGCTACCTGCTGCCTTGACTGGGACCTCGATGCCTTTGAACAGCCCCATGTTCCTCACTCTCCACAGGGCGTCTTTCCCACTGTTCACCACGGCCCAGATCCTGTCAAACACGTCAGGAGGAAGTTTGACAGGAGAGATGCCGTTGTAGCGGCAATGCTTGTTAATAAGACAGAATTAGGCGGTGGTATTCTGTCCTAAATGAGGCCCCATTTCACCCTCCATCTTTGTGGTGCAGCCACAGAGAAAGTATTCATGCAGGTTGATTTAAGATGTTTTCTTTTGATAATGGACAGCTCCCAGATGGGGATGCACTTAGCTTAGCCTGGCTATCATGATCAATGGTCATCCATTGGTGCCTATCTGTCTAGGGAGTGCCGAATGGACATCTGGACTGCATTCCTAAGTGTCAAGAGTAAGTGACTCATATCTCACCTTGACCAACCAATCAGGGACTGGCAGGGCGTGGTAATACCACGTGGGTCTCTAATGCCCGCCAAACTCTCAACCAATCAGCACACATCTATGTCTTGGTCAAAAAGGGAGCGCAAGCTCAGATCGGGGCTCTCCTTGGCCATTTTCGCGCATCCTCAGAGACAATCACGTGACAACTGCTGTTGTCTGCAAAGGGACTTGGACTTTGTTCTAAGCGCGAGGCCGAGGATCCCATACGTACTCAGAATTCTACCAACGTGAATGATCCGCTTGATCAACGGCAGCCTACAGTTGGACCCTCATCGACAACCTGAATAGCTTATTCAGAAGCAGCGCTGGACCAGGAACGAACCAGCTTCTTCCCAGGCAAAAGAGTGACTTGTGAGGACTCGCGGTCACACTCTGTGCATAGAGACTTTCTACTAGCCAGCTGGACTGCTGGTAGATCTCCTCGGAGCAACGACTGCCTTGCGTGCCGCAGTCAGATTCCTCCGCCCGTCCTACTCTGAGCTGTACCTCAACTGGTTGGCCGGTAGCCAGAGGACGCCGGGACAACGCCCATTGGACAACCGCTGGAACAGAGGCTGCAACAGAGCCTGTCAGCTGGTTTGGTGTTCGTGCCGGGAGATTCCAAATCCATACACAGTGGATAAGTAAACCCCATGTTCTACATTGTGTCTCGAGAATTCAATTGTACCTCAACACAAGTTGTTATCAATTTAATTCATGAGTAATGTATTTACTTCCGAGTTTAGAGTAACAGTGGGTAATAACACTGATTAGCAATTTGGTAACCGAATGATATATATTGACATATATTCTCTGTTGTGTATCTCTTTGTGTTGGCATCTCTTCGAGATTATATACCTTGTATATTGATAACCCTCACAGTAAGGTCTGCCGCTCGTATCCAGGCAGACTAGTATATGTTTGGTGCACAATTTATATGAATAAATGTATCTCGTGTATTGAACCCGTGTGTGTGCGTTGTTAGTTGTTCTGACGATTGATTTTCTAAAAGCCACAACGAACAACCTCGTGATTACTGCTACAATTAATAATTGTCTCAGTAAACCCATCAAACCTCTACAACCATGATACACCACCATAAACTATATTAATTTAGGAACATAAACATATAGTGTAAACTGTATATGGCTGGTATTGGTAGTTTAAAGAAAAAATACACACCAGTATTCCACTTTCTTCCTAAACATTTTAAGCATCAAAGTCTTACATGTAGTAAGATTTTACCACGTTTCGGAAACGTTTTTACATGCTCCTTCTGACCATCTTAACTTTATATACTTTGTGAAAAGTCATAAGATATTAACATTTTCTGTGAATGTGCTCGTTATCGGAGTAAACAAAAGCATACTTTTAGAATTTGATTAATAGGGAATATAATATGGAATCACGTACCTAAAGAAATTAATAAAGATATAATTATTTTTATGTACTGTAGCTCAAATAGTAGTATAATATACTTTCTATGGATACATGTGCTTCTGCGCAACGCAGAAGCACATCCACAAGTAACATTACCTAGCTAAGAGAAGACATTGGCTAGCCATTATGATAAATACAGTGGAAAAAAGCAATTGGGAAAATAAGACCTGCTGATCTGTTATACATACCAGGAAGAGAACAGAATATGATTTTTTTCTGTTCGAAACGTGTGTTGTCTTTATGAAATTCATGTATTTTAAACGTTTAATTAAGCAGAAAAAAATTTACAGAAAGATACTAAGCTGATCACGAGATAGAAAGATCACCCGTTTTTCGCGCATCAAAAGTGGCTATTAACTGGATGAACTGTTATTAACTGGAGTCAACTGGGTGAAAACATAATATGAACATGAAACAAAACAAAAAATAAAAATAAGATACAATCTACAGACATTAAAACCGGTGTCATGGAAATATAACTATCAAGGAAGCCACAAGAGAGAGTTCTCACCTGAGTAAGGTCTTTATTTCAATATTGGGAGCAACCAGAGACTCAATTTGTTACAGGCAGTACAGGGTTTTCATAAGACGTTGCGCTGGAAAAAAGCTCAGCGCTTTGTCCCTTCTAAAACTTCCACTTTCCCTAAGATAAAACGGATTACATCAAAAGGCGAAAGAAGAAGCAGTAGATATGTTATTCAAAGCTTTTCAGTTACTTTCAGCTAATTCTAACGACCCAGACAGCATATATTGTTTTGGAAAATTGTCTTCTAAAGTAACCTAAACAGTGTACTTTGTTGATGCACTGTTTTCTAAAATTCTGCACGTACTGTAGCACAGCAATTACATCCTTGAAATATATTATCTAAAAGCCCCAATATATTTATTTGCAAAGCTCTCTACATTTTAAGAATCAATTTACTTATTAGATTTCCACTTCAAGACTTGTTCGGCTGGCGTTCGGGGAGTCGCGTTTTTCAGAATTGTATTGAGATCGTTTTCCACAGAGCTCAGATGTCAAAGCACAGCAGCAGCTCTCCACAGCGATCCTCTATAGCGCCCTTTCTCCCGCAGCTCCGTCCTCATTGGAAGGAAGCAAGAGTGAAAGGCTGAAGTGAAATAGAGCGGGGACGAAGGCAGTGAAGAGAGAGAACGTGGGAAGAAGAGAAAAACGCAAGGGAAAAAAAGCAGCGTCGTAAAAGAGGTGACGGAGCTGTCCTCTCAATAAGAAGGGTGCCAGCGAGCCTTGCTCTCGCTTACGGCCACACCCCCTTGAGCACGTCTGATCTCGTCTGATCTCGGAAACTAAACAGGGATGGGCCTGGTTAGTACTTGGATGGGAGACCGCCTGGGAATACCAGGTGCTGTAAGCTTTTAAGCGCAGGAGGCGCCCTATCCCCGCTCGCTCGCTCATTCCCCTGTTCACACGTGCAGTGCGGCTTGTCCGTCTGTTTATTTGTCAGCTTTGGCGAGACACGGGTGCTTGTGTATTAGCGTGAGCGTTTTTTATTCTGATCAGGAACAGTTTTAGAAGTCCGCAAAGGATCGAGGAAAGGTTTATCGCCAGCTGAAAAGAGACACAGCGCTTCGGCTGTGGAGACTTGTTCGGCTGGCGTTCGGAGAGTCGCGTTTTTCAGAATTGTATTGAGATCGTTTTCCACAGAGCTCAGATGTCAAAGCACAGCAGCAGCTCTCCACAGCGATCCTCTATAGCGCCCTTTCTCCCGCAGCTCCGTCCTCATTGGAAGGAAGCAAGAGTGAAAGGCTGAAGTGAAATAGAGCGGGGACGAAGGCAGTGAAGAGAGAGAACGTGGGAAGAAGAGAAAAACGCAAGGGAAAAAAAGCAGCGTCGTAAAAGAGGTGACGGAGCTGTCCTCTCAATAAGAAGGGTGCCAGCGAACCTTGCTCTCGCTTACGGCCACACCCCCTTGAGCACGCCTGATCTCGTCTGATCTCGGAAGCTAAACAGGGATGGGCCTGGTTAGTACTTGGATGGGAGACCGCCTGGGAATACCAAGGTGCTGTAAGCTTTTAAGCGCAGGAGGCGCCCTATCCCCGCTCGCTCGCTCATTCCCCTGTTCACACGTGCAGTGCGGCTTGTCCGTCTGTTTATTTGTCAGCTTTGGCGAGACACGGGTGCTTGTGTATTAGCGTGAGCGTTTTTTATTCTGATCAGGAACAGTTTTACAAGTCTGCAAAGGATCGAGGAAAGGTTTATCGCCAGCTGAAAAGAGACACAGCGCTTCGGCTGTGGAGACTTTATTAATAAGGCCCCTCAGTAGTTGAGATCTCTGTTATACCCATCTAGAAACATGCAATCAGCATGTTATTGCTGAAGCAATAGTCACAACATTATTCCACACCTGGGTGAGATGCGGGTTATGATGACAGTCATGCTTTCTACACCTTATACTGAGCTCAGAAATGGACCAAGCAGACATCTCACGAGCAGATCCCTCCGCGTATAAGAAAGGCAACTTGTCTCAGCAAAAATACCACGGATTCACATCCAAAATATGATAAAAAGGCAAAAACCCCACACTTGGAATGCAAACGTACCCTAAAAAGGAAACACGGTTTTAAAACGAACTTGATTTTCCCCTGGAGAAACCTTTTTATGGACACACATCGCATCTATTACACATGTAGAACTAAATATAAAGATAAAACTTAATATAAGAAGTCATGACATGTCACACATGACGAAGTCTGGTCCAGAATAAACAGTTTACACTGACCCACCTTTATTTACCCTGGTCACTCACTTCTATTAACTGTTTAACTGGGTAACAAATTAATATTTGTTTCAATTTGGGATCTACACCTGGGAGCCCTGAAATGTTGGCCAGAGGGGAGAAGCTGATATTCAGACGTGAGAATATATTAAAAAAAAGGATCTGATGTTGTTTTTCACCTGTCTAATCAAAGCTTGTTCAAAAATTATCTGATTATAGGACACACGAGTTTATAATCATACTCATTCCACTTTTTAACCCTGTATATATGCACAATATGAAACGTATATACACTAAATCTCACGTGTGACTCCCATAATATACATTTCTTTACGAAAATTAGGAACACTTACTACAATTATCAACCCCCCATGACGAGGCAATATTTCATACCTTTGTTTCTTTGTGGGTTCAAAGTTCTGTCCTGTCGTTTCACACGTAATGTTTTGGTAGTTATCTCAATTTTCCTTTGCAATTATCTCCAAGATCATCATCAACTTTTTGTAAAACGCTATGCACAACTGATATTTAAAGAAAGTCCTGTACTAAAACGTCTTCGTAGGGAAAGACAACTTTTTTTTCCTTACGTTAGTCGCTACACGGTTACTCAAAAAATCCATTCACCGCCTTTAAAAAAAAAGTTTCGTTTTTTATTGTGGTTCACTGACATTTCTGTCACAATTCTGAGGGACCCCAAATAAAATTCACTTGCCGGTATAAAGACGCCGGCGAGGATAAGACAGGTATCGAGCCACCTGCGTATCTAGCGGACGTTTAAAATAAAAAAAATGGCGTGTAATGTTGCGAAGGGCTACTGTTTTTTTATAGTTTGTCGATTGTAAGGGACGTGGGCCGCGACAGAAATACTGGACGGGGTGGGAAAAGCTTTATTGATGGTTTATTGTACCGCAACGGTCACAATTGACTCACCAGCAAAGATGGCGCCGAGGCCACATCGACTCCCTCCCGCCCTGCCTCGCACCGAAGCTCGAGCTGCGGAGCGCGACGCCAAACCGCCGGTCCACGGGCGCGGGCGCCGGACATAGACGTCATAAACCCTTCCGAGGCGCAGGAATTATAGATCACTGTAGTTTCTTCTGGACCCGGGTTAGTGACAGTGTGCCCTCCGTGAGAGTCTTCTGAGGAAGCCAGTGTCTCATGGGTGTCCAGGCTTGGTACCATCTGTCCATCACAGGACACACAGACACACACACTCACACACCCTGGACAGGACACCAGTCCATCACAGGACACACACACACTCACTCACACACCCTGGACAGGACACCAGTCCATCACAGGACATACACACACCCTAGATAGGACACCAGTCCATCACAGGACACACACACACTCACACACCCTGGACAGGACACCAGTCACTCACAGGACACACACACACACTCACACACCCTGAACAGGACACCAGTCCCTCATAGGACACACACACACAACCTGGATAGGACACCAGTCCCTCACAGGACACTCAGACACACACACTCACACACCCTGGACAGGAACCAGTCCATCACATGACAAACACACACTCACTCACACACCCTGGACAGGACAGCACTCCATCATAGGACACACACACACCAGGGCCAGTTTTCCCAGAAGCCAATTAGCCCAAAAGCCTGTCCAGACCCGAGCCCGGAGCCCCCCCGCGCTGAAACCCTCCGTACAGACGGCCGCACACAGCTCCGTTGTTCCCGATTCCCGAGGTGATCTGTTAAAAGAAGCCGGTGTGTTGCCTCCAGGTGACATTTCCTACTGGAGTCAGGACAGGAGGCTCTTCTGTACACAGAAGGGGGTGGGGGTGGGGAACAAGCCGCCCAGCCCTGTGGTTGAAGCCGATACCCCGGCTTCTCTCCAGACACAGCTGGGTGAGCTCCTCCAGTCAGTACAGGGGGCTCTTCTGTACACAGAGGGTGGCGGGGGTTTGGAACAACTCCTTTGTTCGGGGCCTTGGGGCATTCTTGTTGTGAAAGGCGCTATATAAAAAACTGAATTGAAATTGAATCTTACAGGTTTGGGTTTTTCGGAGATCTTGTCAGAGATCTTGTCTGACGTGCCATTTCAAAAACGTAACGACACTCCTCACGTCCGAGCGCCGCCGGTCTGTGACGTAACGTATGCTTACACAACCATGACGGTTTCATCATGGACAGCACGAAAGCCCAAAAAGTGGTTGACGTTTTAATTTGGCAACGCCACGATGGATCCCAGTTTTTTTTTTATTTTGGAGGCCAAAGAGGACAAAAAAGGAAACGTCTGGAGGTGGATCGATGGTCATCTCTGCGGTTGTTCTGATGTTCTGGAAAAAACAAAACAAAAAAAAAAACGGCTCGCTTGCCCGGTCGTGTAGTGTTTCCACACCCCACGCAAATCAACTTCTCTTCGCCCCCGGGGGCTCGTCACCCGCCGCACGTGATAGGGGCTTCCCCCGGCTGTGACGTACTTACCCTACCCCCTTTTCCGCCAGCGTCATACCAAAGGTCGCGCTTCGGTCCGCGGCGATGTTGACGGACTGTCTTGTAGCGTGAGAAGGGTTTAAATTTCGACTTAAGGAGTTGGCCATCGTTATATTTCGCGAGGTATCATACGGGGGGAAAAAGAACATTTATATTTATCAACCTACTAGTAATACTGGGTGGATGTCACGTTCCCCAAAGTTCAGTGCCTCACTCTAATAAAGTAGAAACGCGACATTAAACTCCGTTCGAAACGGGAGAAATCACCAGGACACGATACAACTGACGTCCGGAAAAGAAAAAAAGAACTCCTATTCCTATTTGTAATGACCCCGTCGTGTTTTTCCCGGTGTGCGCTTATCTTTCGGAGACCGTTTCTCTCTGGTGTTGTTTTGCTGTTGGAATAAATGCCGAGGTGACCCTTCTGTGTGGAGTCTGTGTGTTCTCTCCAGCGGGTCGTTTCCTCCACCGCGGGGGCTGGTCGAACAGGGGTCTCCCAATCGTCACAGAAGTGTGTGTCGTTTTGGGTGGTGGTGGGGGGGTGCATCGGGGATACTGCGCCCCGAGGGGGTGACCTCTCACCTTACTCCGGACGAAGGGAGAAGACCTGTACCTTCACAAGTCCGGGTTGTGAAAACTTCTTCTGGCAGTTCAAAACGTTTCGAAGGGACTACAGCGCTACCCTGTTTTCCATTTCTATCGTGTATTATTAGACAGTCATAAGTATCTGTACTGATCACAGAGTCCCCCTCTCACTGCCAGGACTGAAGACCAGTGCAGCACGAATAATAATAATAATTAATAAGTCTGGACTCTCCACTCAGAGCTCCTCCCAGGTCAGGGGGATCCCCTCCAGCCCCCCCAGTGTGCAGCCCCTACCTGGATGATGCTCCAGTCCGCTCAGCACACAGCAGCTCTCAGTGGGGAGGAGAGCAGAGGGATGGAGCCAGTTCAGAGAGGGGGGTGATAAGGAGGCCATGATGGGTCAAGACCAGGGGGGGAATCAGGCCAGGATACTGGGGTAACACCCCTACTCTTCTCCAGAAACACCCCGGGATTGTTAACGAGCACAGAGAGTCATGACCTCGGTTTTACGTCTCATCCGAAGGACGGCGCCTGTTTACAGTCCAGTGTCCCCCGTCACTATACTGGGGCATCAGGACCCACACAGACTGCAGGGTGAGAGCGCCCCCTGCTGGCCCCACTTTATTGATGCGCCCCCTGCTGGCCCCGCATTTATTGATGCTTAACAAAAGGTCATCAGTCCAGTCTGGGGCCCCTCAGCTTCAGTCCAGTCTGGGGCCCCTCAGCTTCAGTCCAGTGCAGTCTGGGGTCCCTCAGCTTCAGTCCAGACTGGGGTCCCTCAGCATCGGTCCAGCACAGTCTGGGGTCCCTCAGCTTCGGTCCAGCACAGACTGGGGTCCCTCAGCTTCGGTCCAGTCTGGGGTCCCTCAGCTTCGGTCCAGCACAGACTGGGGTCCCTCAGCTTTGGTCCAGACTGGGGTCCCTAAGCTTCGGTCCAGCACAGTCTGGGGTCCCTCAGCTTCGGTACAGCACAGCCTGAGGTCCCTCAGCTTTGGTCCAGTCCAGTCTGGGGCCTCTCAGCTCCAGTCTAGTCCAGTCTGGGGCCCCTCAGCTCCAGTCCAGTCCAGTCTGGTGTCCCTCAGCTCCAGTGCTGTCCAGTCTGGGGTCCCTCAGCTTCGGTCCAGCACAGTCTGGTGTCCCTCAGCTTCGGCCCAGCACAGACTGGGGTCCCTCAGCTTCGGTCCAGCATAGACTGGGGTCCCTCAGCTTCGGTCCAGCACAGTCTGGGGTCCCTCAGCTTCAGTCCAGACTGGGGTCCCTCAGCTTCGGTCCAGCACAGTCTGGTGTCCCTCAGCTCCTGTCCAGTCCAGTCTGGGGTCCCTCAGCTTGGGTCCAGCACAGTCTGGGGTCCCTCAGCTTCGGTCCAGTCTGGTGTCTCTCAGCTCCGGTCCAGTCCAGTCTGGTGTCCCTAGGCTGCAGTCCAGTCGTCTGGTGTCCCTCAGCTCCGGTCCAGTCCAATTCAGTCCAGTCCAGTCCAGTCTAGATCTTAGCAGGCACAGAACCAGGAAAGGAACCTGGAAAGAATATTGTTATTGCAGGTGTGAGGGACACAGACACAGACGTCACCATGACATCAAACAGCAAGAGGAGACTCCTCCTTGAATCACAGACACGACCGGGCGGCGCCCCCCTGTCTGCTCACCTGCACCTCCTCTTCCTCTTCTTGTCCTTCCCGGCAGCCTGCTCCTCCTCTCCCTCGCTCTTCCTCTCCTGAGCTAGGGTCTCCGCCGCCCCCATCGGCTCGTCCTGATCTTCTGTCTCCACTGACACGCAGCTCAGTGACTTCAAAAAGACGCATCGGCGCTTCTGAAGCAGAGACAGGAGAGTCACGTTAAGAGTCGGACTGGACACTCCAGTACATGAACACTGCACTGAGAGAGAGAGGGGTTGATACAGACACACTGACTGGACACTCCAGGACAGAGAGGAGGAGAGAGACACACTGAGGACAGAGAGGAGGAGGAGAGAGACACTGACAGACAGGGCTGAAAGAGAGAGAGACAGAGAGGCAGGGACAGGCAGACAGCAGGCCGAGAGAGACACTGACAGACAGGGCTGAAAGAGAGAGAGACACTGAGACCCAGGGACAGACAAGACGGCAAAACTCCACCACAGACAGGACAGGGGGCAGGGTGGGACCAGCACTGACCTCCTTCCTCTCTCCTGCCGGAAGAGCTGTCTCCACCTCCTCTTCCTCCTGCAAGTCAAGAGACAGGCTGAGAGAGTGACGGGCTGGCGGGACATCGGCGAACAGAGCTGAAGGCAGAGAGCAGAGGAGACAGGCCCAGCTGGGACAACGCAGGACAGACAGAGAGACAGACAGGGAGACACACGGAGAGACACAGGGAGAGAGACCCAGCTGGGACAACGCAGGACAGACAGAGAGCAGGGAGACACAAGGAGAGACACAGGGAGAGAGACCCATTTGGGATAACGCAGGACAGACAGAGAGCAGGGAGACACACGGAGAGAGAGAGGAGGGAGGGAGACACAGCTGGGACAACGCAGGACAGACAGAGAGACAGGCAGGGAGACACACGGAGAGACACAGGGAGAGAGACCCAGCTGGGACAACGCAGGACAGACAGAGAGCAGGGAGACACACGGAGAGACACAGGGAGACAGGCCCAGCTGGGACAACGCAGGACAGACAGAGAGCAGGGAGACACACGGAGAGACACAGGGAGAGAGACCCAGCTGGGACAACGCAGGACAGACAGAGAGCAGGGAGACATGGAGAGACTCAGACAGAAGGACAGAAAGACAGAAAGAGAGAAGTACAGACGGACAAAAAGACAGAGAAAAGGACAGATGGACTGATGGACAGAAAGGCAGAGAAAAGGACAGAAAGACAGATGGACAGATGGACAGAGAAAAGAACAGAAGGACAGAGGGACAGATGGACAGAGGGACAGATGGACTGAAGGATAGACGGACAGAAGGACAGATGGACAGACAGACGGACAGACGGACAGACTCTGCCCCACTTGCCTCGTCAGACATCTCAGCCTCTCTCCTTGCCCTCCGCACTGGGGAGCCCCAGGCGGGGCCTGGCGGGGCCGGGCGGGCGATGGGGGGCAGGACGGGCCGGGGCAGGGGCAGGGGCACCGCCCCGGGCAGCAGGGGGGGCTCGCGGGGCATGGTGGGGATGAAGGGGGGGCAGCGGGGCGGGGCGGGCAGGGGCCTGAGGGGGCCGGAGGGGGGGGCCGGGGGCGGGGAGCGGAGGGGGCTCTCGGGCGAGGAGGGGGGGGACACCGAGCGGAACGAGCTGGGCGAGCCCGAGCGGGACGAGCCGGGCGACCCCGGGAGCTCCAGCTGCAGCTCGGCTGCCCTCTGGACGAGCTCGGGGAAACACGAAGACACCACGGGATTCTGTCCAGCGGGGAGAGAAGGAGACACAACGCAGGGGGGATGAGGAGCAGAGACTACGCCTGGACAGGTGAGTGTGTACAGTGTGTCCAGTAAGAGTCTGGACAGGTGAGTGTGTACAGTGTGTCCAGTAAGAGTCTGGACAGGTGAGTGTGTCCAGTGTGTCCAGTGAGAGTGTGGACAGGTGAGTGTGTACAGTGTGTCCAGTAAGAGTCTGGACAGGTGAGTGTGGACAGTGTGTCCAATAAGAGCCCAGACAGGTGAGTGTGGACAGTGTGTCCAGTGAGAGTCTGGACAGGTGGGTGTGTACAGTGTGTCCAATAAGAGCCCAGACAGGTGAGTGTGGACAGTGTGTCCAGTGAGAGTCTGGACAGGTGGTTGTGTACAGTGTGTCCAGTAAGAGTCTGGACAGGTGGGTGTGTACAGTGTGTCCAGTAAGAGTCCGGACAGGCGAGTGTGTCCAGTGTGTCCAGAAAGAGTGTGGACAGGTGTGTCCAACAGTAAGAAGCTGTCTTACCCTGTAACCTAGCTCAGGGGTGTTAGGGGGTGCTCTGTCTCCTCCCCAGATCTCACCTTCAGCTCTGGTGAAATGACGGACCACTAGGAGACGCTGAAAACGAGGACACAAGACAGAGGTTAGGTCCACAGAGCTCACTCAATCACTACAGCAAGCAGAGACCTCTCGGCCATCAGGACTGTGGGGGTCAGAGTGGGGAGCTGTAGGGTATCGGGAGATTAGGGGTCAGTGGGGGAGCTGTAGGGTATCGGGAGTTTAGGGGCCAGAGTGGGGAGCTGTAGGGTATCGGGAGTTTAGGGGTCAGAGTGGGGAGCTGTAGGGTATCGGGAGTTTAGGGGTCAGTGTGGGGAGCTGTAGGGTATCGGGAGTTTAGGGGTCAGAGTGGGGAGCTGTAGGGTATCGGGAGTTTAGGGGTCAGTGGGGGGAGCTGTAGGGTATCGGGAGTTTAGGGGTCAGTGGGGGGAGCTGTAGGGTATCGGGGGTTTAGGGGTCAGAGTGGGGAGCTGTAGGGTATCGGGGGTTTAGGGGTCAGTGGGGGGAGCTGTAGGGTATCGGGAGTTTAGGGGTCAGTGTGGGGAGCTGTAGGGTATCGGGAGTTTAGGGGTCAGTGGGGGAGCTGTAGGGTAGATGTGGGGCACCGGGCCCACCACAGGGCGGCCGGTCCAGTCTCGCGGAAGGCGACCGGGTCAGACTTACAGAAAAGCACCGGGACTTGGGCCGGGACCTCTCCCGCTGCCAGTCCGGGTTCGGCCTGACCGGTGTGACCTGTGAAGACGCCAAACAGCCCATCTCCGAGACAGCTCTGACCAAATAGCCCAGCCCAGTCGTGTCGAGACTAGGGGCCTTGGGCAGTCTCTACAGTGTGTCCAGTGAGAGTGTGGACAGGTGAGTCTCTACAGTGTGTCCAGTGAGAGTGTGGACAGGTGAGTCTTACCAGTGTGTCCAGTAAGAGTCTGGACAGGTGAGTCTCTACAATGTGTCCAGTGAGAGTCTGGACAGGTGAGTCTGACCAGTGTGTCCAGTAAGAGTCTGGACAGGTGAGTGTGTACAGTGTGTCCAGTGAGAGTCTGGACAGGTGAGTCTCTACAGTGTGTCCAGTGAGAGTCCGGACAGGTGAGTCTCTACAGTGTGTCCAGGAAGAGTCTGGACAGGTGAGTGTGTACAGTGTGTCCAGTAAGAGTCTGAACAGGTGAGTCTCTACAGTGTGTCCAGTGAGAGTCTGGACAGGTGAGTGTGTACAGTGTGTCCAGTAAGAGTCTGGACAGGTGAGTGTGTACAGTGTGTCCAGTAAGAGTCTGAACAGGTGAGTCTCTACAGTGTGTCCAGTGAGAGTCCGGACAGGTGAGTCTCTACAGTGTGTCCAGGAAGAGTGTAGGACGTCCAGAGGCAATCTGTGCTCTCAGAAGGCCATAATGGACCTGCAGCTTGGTTTTCCTCGGACCCGCGACCCTGTCTCTTGAGCCGAGGCGTGTCCTCAGTCAAGATCACCACTGGAAGTGTCTCTCCTCGTCTGGAGGTGTTACCTTGAGACCTGGTCTGTCAAGCGCTTTGCGCTGCTATGTGTGTGAAAGGTGCTCTATCAGTGAAGTTTATTATTATTATTATAATACAGTGAGCGCTGCTGGGGGCGGAGAGGCCAGTCGGAGGAGGGCTGGACGCTGGACGCTGGACGGCGGGCGGGAGGGGTGGACTTACGACGCCTCGCCGGGCCCGGGTCCTGCTGCGACCGCGCACGGCCGTGCGGCATCTCTGTCGGTCCATCGCCCTGCCGAGACAAGCAGAGTCACAGAGGGGAGGGGAGGGGGCGGAGCCACACAGCTGGGCGGCTTGTTCCCCACCCCCGCCCCCCTCTGTGTATAGTAGAGCCTCCTGTCCTGACTGGAGGAGCTCACCCAGCTGTGTCTGGAGAGAAGCCAGGGTATCGGCTTCAACCACAGGGCTGGGCAGCTTGTTCCCCACCCCCACCACTCTCTGTGTAGAGGTGCACCTCCTCTCAATATCTTTTTACAGCACGATCACACCCATAAGAGTGGAGTAACGGAAAAAAAAACCAACTTATTTCTCAACTTATTTTGTTATTTCTCGACAGCGGCATTTTTAACTGACTTGCCGATTTCACGGGGATACTTCAGAGTGAATCTGAAGCTGGAACTATTATTTGATTGAAGTCGAAGTAACCCACGAATCTTTTTTGGAAGAAACACGTGTTTAGAAAGCGCTATATAGTCCTTTCCTCCTCCTCTCTCTTCACTCCTCTGAGCTCACGGAGCTCCGGCGCCGCCCCCCGCTAGATTCCGCCGCTCTGTGTCGTCAGGCGGCTCATTGTGACGCCCCCGTGATGTCGCCCCCAACACGCTCACGGCTCCGCCGCGAAACAAAAATGGCCGACATTTTTCGCGGTTGTTTTTTTTTTAGGTGGACATTTTATTTTTCCAACTCTCAGTGGCCAGCCGGGTGTCCCTGTACGACCCCGGTAGTTGCCACCTCGGACAGGCAGGGGAAACGGGTCCAGCTGTTTCCGGCCCAAGGGTTACAAAAGCTGCACTTGAATTTAAAGACAAAATCACGTCGAGGGCGCATTCAGCACCCCCACGTCCAACACGGGTTTCCGTGGGGTTTGGTTCAGTGAAATTAGCACCCCCCCTACCCCCAAGTCAAAGAAAGACCAACCTCCACCCCCCTCTAGCGGCCAAGGGTGGAAATTTCGGGCCACGCCACGTCCAAAAAACACGGGTTCCCACCCCCCCGTCCTGCGGGGAAAAGAGACAGCATTTTCTTTTCCGAGCGCTGCGTGGGACCTCACGACCCCCCCCCCAAAAAACGGGCTTCGGAGACGAGGAAAACCAGGCACGTCGACCTCTCTACAACACCACCCGGCCGTTTCTGTTTCAGACCGTGGTAAAAAAATAAATACAATTTCGCCCCTCACCGACCGCCGCGCAAAAAAACACAACTTCACGCTACAGAAACGGCCTGTGTGAGGGGGGGCACGGGAAAAAAATAAAACCTGCGTGTTTTCGGCAGAGTAAGCTCAGCGGGGAAACTCCCTGAATCTCGGGGTTGCTTCTTGAACCCCGAAAACGACCTTTTTTCTCTCTCTCGTTTTCTTGGTGTCTGGGACGTTCACGAACTCCGCCGCGTCGGTGCGATTCCCAGCGGGACTTGAACATAACCCCCCCCCCGTGGAGCCACAGCGCCCCCTTGTGGCCGAGAGGACCACCACCCGCAGGGCTGAGCTTTTACTGCCGTGTCCCGCTTTCACTCTGGCGATGAAGGAGGGAATCAAGGAGGAGAATTAATATTGTGATCCACCAGTCCATCACAGGACACACACACACCCTGGACAGGACACCAGTCCTTCACAGGATACAAGTCCATCACAGTACACACACACACCCTGGACAGGACACAAGTCCATCACAGGACACACACACACTCACAAACCCTGGACAGGACAGCAGTCCATCACAGGACACACACACACTCACACACCCTGGACAGGACAGCAGTCCATCACAGGACACACACACTCACACACCCTGGACAGGACACCAGTCCATCACAGGATGTTCAGTGCCTCTCTCTAATAAAGTAGAAACAAGACATTAAACTCCGTTCAAAACGGGAGAAATCACCAGGACACAATACACCTTGCTCCGGACGATGGGAGAAGACCTGTACCTTCACGAGTCCGGGTTGTGAAAACTTCTTCTGGCAGTTCAAAACGTTTCGAAGGGACTACAGCGCTACCCTGTTTTCCATTTCTATCGTGTATTATTATACAGTCATAAGTATCTGTACTGATCACAGAGACCCCCTCTCACTGCCAGAACTGAAGCCCAGTGCAGCACGAATAATAATAATAATAATTAATCCGTCTGGACTCTCCACTCAGAGCTCTTCCCAGGTCAGGGGGATCCAGTGGGGAGGAGAGCAGAGGGATGGAGCCAGTTCAGAGAGGGGGGTGATACGGAGGAAAAAACCAAAAGCTAAACAGATTTTTTTTTTAATTTTTTATTGATGCTTAACAAAAGAACAAAAATTACAAGCTTCAGTCCAGACCGGGGTCTGGGGTCCCTCAGCTTCAGTCCAGTCCAGAATGGGGCCCCTCAGCTTCAGTCCAGTCCAGTCTGGGGCCCCTCAGCTCCACTCCAACCTGGTGTCCCTCAGCTCCAGTGCAGTCCAGACTGGGGTCCCTCAGCTCCAGTCCAGTCCAGTCTGGTGTCTCTCAGCTCCAGTCCAGTCCAGTCTGGTGTCCCTCAGCTCCTGTCCAGTCCAGTCTGGGGCCCCTCAGCTTCAGTGCAGTCCAGTCTAGTCCAGTCCAGATCTTAGCTGGCACAGAACCAGGAAAGGAACCTGGAAAGAATATTGTTATTGCAGGTGTGAGGGACACAGACACAGACGTCACCATGACATCAAACAGCAAGAGGAGACTCCTCCTTGAATCACAGACACGACCGGGCGGCGCCCCCCTGTCTGCTCACCTGCACCTCCTCTTCCTCTTCTTGTCCTTCCCGGCAGCCTGCTCCTCCTCTCCCTCGCTCTTCCTCTCCTGACCCACGGCTCCATCGGCTCGTCCTGATCTTCTGTCTCCACTGACACGCAGCTCAGGGAGTTTAAAAAGACGCACCAGCGCTTCTGAAGCAGAGACAGGAGAGTCACGTTAAGAGTCGGACTGGACACTCCAGGACATGAACACTGCACTGAGAGAGAGAGATGGGTTCATACAGACACATGACTGGACACTCCAGTACATGAACACTGCACTGAGAGAGAGAGGGGTTCATACAGACACACTGACTGGACACTCCAGTACATGAACACTGCACTGAGAGAGAGAGGGGTTCATACAGACACACTGACTGGACACTGACTGGACACTGGACAGGAGTAAAGAGAGGATCAGAGCATTACCCACCTTATTTTTCTTCTGTCTCACAGGAGGTGGTGATTGGACCTCCTCCAGCTGGAGTCCGAGGAGGGAGAGAGGGGGCAGGAGAGGGACAGCACAGGGAGAGAAAGAGAGAGACAGGTGAGTCAAGTGTCCCAAGAGTACAGAGACTCTGCTGAAATCACACTCGCAGTGAGTGACACCGACACTAACCAGCCTCAGGACAGCACTGCTAGAGCGCCACAACCCATACTCAAGCACATCACAGCACAGATCAAACAGCAATATCTCACACACTGGGACACACACACACAAACACAACATAAACTGGAATGCTACAGAACCTTAAACAGACAATACACACTAGCTGAATATTTGACCAAAATAAAAAATAACAAACAGAAACAGACCCTGACGAAGTACAGGCTCAGTGACCACAACCTGGCCATAGAAACTGGGCAACACAGGCAGACCTGGCTGCCCAGAGAGGACAGGCTATGCTCCCACTGCCAGCGGGGAGAAATAGAGACAGAGGTGCACTTCCTACTGCACTGTGACAGATACTCTGGGATTAGAGAAACATTCTTCCCGAAATTCAGGAATCTAATCCCAGAGTTCCCACACCTGCCAGAATCACAACGGGTCCCAATCCTACTGGGAGAGGGAGGAGGGAACTCAGTTGATCTGGCAGCCCAGCATGTGATCTCCTGTCACAGCCTGAGGAACAGTGAGTCTGTCTCCCAATAATGCTCCAGCCGCCTACAGTATATGTCAATATTTTATAATATGTCTTTTTTGTAAATGTCTGTAACATGTCTGCTTTACGCAGAGAGTGGAGGGGGTTGGATGTCAAGGCCTGACGATACCGCATTACGCAGAGAGTGGAGGGGTGGGATGTCAGGGCCTGACGACACTGCTTTATGCAGAGAATGGAGGGGTGGGTGTCAGGGCCATACGACACTTCTTTATTCAGAGAGTGGAGGGGGTGGGATGTCAGGGCTAGATGACACTGCTTTACACAGAGAGTGGAGAGGTGGGTGTCAAGGCTATACGACAGTGCTTTACACAGAGAGTGGCGGGGGTGGGATGTCAGGGCCATATGACACTGCTTTACACAGAGAGTGACGGGGGTGGGATGTCAGGGCTTGACGACACTGCTTTATGCAGAGAGTGGCAGGGGTGGGATGTCAGGGCCTGACGATACTACTTTACACAGTTAGTGGTGGGGGTGGGATGTCAGGGCCATATGACACTTCTTTACGCAGAGAGTGGCAGGGCTATACGACAGTGCTTTCGGCAGAGAGTGGTGGGGGTGTGATGTCAGGGCCATACGACACTTCTATACGCAGGGAGTGGCAGGGGTGGGATGTCAGGGCCTGACGATACTACTTTACACAGTTAGTGGTGGGGGTGGGATGTCAGGGCCATACGACACTTCTTTACGCAGAGAGTGGCAGGGCTTGACGACACTGCTTTATGCAAAAAATGGAGGGGTGGGTGTCAGGGCTATATGACAGTGCTTTCCGCAGAGAGTGGTGGGGGTGTGATGTCAGGGCCATACAGCAGTGCTCTACAGAGAGTGGTGGGGGTGTGATGTCAGGGCCATATGACACTGCTTTACACAGAGAGTGGAGAGGTGGGTGTCAAGGCTATACGACAGTGCTTTACACAGAGAGTGGTGGGGGTGGGATGTCAGGGCCTGACAACACAGCTTAACGCAGAGTGTGGAGGGGAGGGTGTCAGGGTTATACGGCAGTGCTTTACGCAGAGAGTGGTGGGGGTGTGATGTCAGGGCCATACGACAGTGCTTTACACAGAGAGTGGCGGGGGAGGGATGTCAGGGCTTGACAACACTGCTTTATGCAGAGAGTGGAGGGATTGGTGTCAGGGCCATATGACACTACTTTACACAGAGAGTGGCGGGAGTGGGATGTCAGGCCCTGACGATACTACTTTACGTAGACAGTGGCGGGGGTGGGATGTCAGGGCCTGACGACACTGCTTTATTCAAAGAGTGGAGGGGTGGGTGTCAGGGCTATACGACAGTGCTTAATGCAGAGAGTGGAGGGTTGGGTGTCAGGGCTATACGACAGTGCTTTCCGCAGAGAGTGGTGGGGGTGTGATGTCAGGGCCATACGACACTTCTTTACGCAGGGAGTGGCAGGGGTGGGATGTCAGGGCCTGACGATACTTATTTACGCAGAGAGTGGCAGGGGTGGGATGTCAGGGCCTGAAGATACTGCTTTTCGCAGAGAGCGGAGGAGGTGGGATTCGACCTCTCAGTGGGGCCAGCAGGGGGCACTCACCCTGCGGTCTTTGAGGGTCTTAATGCCCCAGTGTAGTGACGGGGGACACGATCTGGCCCACCAGCGACGAGCAGGTTACCAGATCTAGACAAAGGGGGCAACTCTTAGTCGTATGAGCTTAGTCACACATCGCAGCGATTAAAAAAACAAAACAAGCATATTATGTCTGTTACTAACGACTTTTTTTTCCTACATTGAAAGTCTCTTTCCCGGGTGATTTTCTAGCGCGACTGGGGCTCTTCATTTCTCCTCGGAGTCTCATCGCGGGCGGATTTGAAACAGACCACAGAAGGTGGTCACACACTATATTATTATTGAGAGACAGGCTCACTGTCTGTACCTCAGGCTGGGACAGGAGATCCCACACTGTATTATTATTGAGAGACAGGCTTACTCTCTGTTCCTCAAGCTGAGACAGGACATCACATACTGTATTATTATTGATTGACAGGCTCACTGTTCCTCAGGCTGGGACAGGAGATCACACACTGTATTATTATTATTGAGAGACAAGCTCACTGTCTGTTCCTCAGGCTGGGACAGAGGATCACACACTGTATTATTATTATTTAGAGACAGGCTCACTGTCTGTTCCTCAGAGTTGGACAGGAGATCCCACACTGAATTATTATTATAGAGAGACAGGCTCACTGTATGTTCCCCAGGCTGGGACAGGAGATCACACACTGTATTATTATTATTGAGAGACAAACTCACTGTCTGTTCCCCAGGCTGGGACAGGAGATCCCACACTGTATTATTATAATTATTTAGAGACAGACTCACTGTCTTTTCCTCGGTCTGGGACAGATGGTCACACACTGTATTATTATTGAGACAGGCTCACTGTCTGTTCCTCAATCTGGGACAGTAGATCACATTGTATTATTATTATTAATATTATTGAGAGTCTGGCACACTGTTCCCCAGGCTGGGACAGGAGATCCCACACTGTATTATTATTATTTTGAGACAGGCTCACTGTTTGTTCCTCAGGCTGGGACAGGAGATCACACACTGTATTATAATTATTGAGAGAGAGGCTCACTGTCTGTTCATCAGACTGGGACAGGAGATCCCACACTGAATTATTATTATTGAGAGACAGGCTTACTCTCTGTTCCTCAGGCGGAGACAGGACATCAAATACTGTATTATTATTGATTGACAGGCTTATTGTTCCTCAGGCTGGGACAGGAGATCAGACACTGTATTATTATTATAGTGAGACAGGCTCACTGTATATTCCCCAGGCTGGGACAGGAGGTCATACATTATATTATTATTATAGAGAGACAGGCTCACTGTATGTTCCACAAGCTGAGACAGGAATTCACACTGTATTATTATTATTGAGAGACAGACTCACTGTTCCTCATGCTGGGACAGTAGATCACACTGTATTATTATTACTGAGAGTCTGGCTCACTGTTCCCCAGGCTGGGACAGGAGATCACACACTGTATTATTATTATTGAGAGACAGGCTTACTGTCTGTTCCTCAGGCTAGGGTAGGATATCACACACTGTATTATTAGTATTGAGAGAAAGCCTCAGTGTTCCCCAGGCTGGGACAGGAGATCACACATTGTATTATTATTATTATTGAGAGACAAGCTCACTGTTCCCCAGGCTGGGACAGGAGGTCATACTCTGTATTATTATTATTGAGAGACAGGCTCACTGTCTGTTCCTCAGGCTGGGACAGGAGATCACAAACTGTATTATTGTTATAGAGAGACCTGCTCTTTCCTGACTGTTCCTTAGGCTGGGACAGCAGATCATAATCTGCTTTATTATTATTGAGAGACTGGCTCATTCTTGTCTGTTCCTCAGGTTGGGAAAGGAGATCACACACTGTATTATTATTATTGAGAGACGGGCTCACTGTCTGTTCCTCTGACTGGGGCAGGAAATGACACACTGTATAATTAGTATTGAGAGACAGGCTCAGTGTTCCCCAGGCTGAGACAGGAGATAACACTGTATTATTATTATTGAGTATCTGGTTCACTGTTCCCCAGGCTGGGACAGGAAATCACACACTGTATTATTATTATTGAGAGACAGGCTCACTGTCTGTTCCTCAGGCTGGGGCAGGATATCACACACTGTATTATTAGTATTGAGAGACAGCCTCAGTGTTCGCCAGGCTTGGACAGGAGATCACACACTGTATTATTATTATTGAGATACAGACTCACTGTCTGTTCCTCCTGCTGGGACTGGAGATCACACACTGTTCTATTATTACTGAGGGACATGCTCACTGTTTGTCCTTCAGACTGGGACAGGACATTCCACACTAGGTTTTCATTATTGAGAGACAGGCTCGCTGTCTATTCCTCAGGCTAGTACAGGAGATCACGCACTGTATTATTATAATTTAGATACAGGCTCACTGTGTGTTCCTCAGGCTGGGACAGTAGATCACACTGTATTATAATTATTGAGAGGCTGACTCACTGTTTCCCAGGCTGGGACAGGAGATCACACACTGTATTATTATTGAGAGACAGGCTCACTGTCTGTTCCTCTGGCTGAGGTAGGGAATCACACACTGTATTATTAGTATTATTAAGAGACAGGCTCGCTGTCTGCTCCACAGGCTGGGAGGCACCAGTTCTGTAGGGGTTTGGGCATTTACTGGGACAATTATTTTTGTGGCAGTAAATCACAAAATTGATTCTTTTAATGGTCTTAGAATCCAACCATGTGACATAACTCAAACAACGCACACACAGGTACAAATACACGAGGATACATTTGTTAATATATAGAATATGCATGCAAACCTAACAGATCTTATCGTATGGGTTATCAGAATACAAAAGATATAAATTCATTCAGTTACAAAGAGTTACACATATCAAGAGGACATAAGTTCGGTATATCATTCATTTAGACCATTTCGTAATTGAACTTGTTTACAACTTCTACATGAGATACTCAAAACAAGTACATAACCCTTAAGAATTAAATTGATATCAACTAGTTGGGAGCAGTAATGCAATAAGGTTGAATACTCACTGCCGGGGCGTCCCTTTTCTCACTGTTTCCGTAGTGCAGCGGTTATCACGTTTGCCTCACACGCGGAAAAATCCCCGGTTTGAAACCGGACGGGAACAGCCTCTTTTTGCACGCTCCTGTACTTCACAGAGGTCTTGAGTGACCGGTCATTTGTTCCCAATGTATTTCCGGTGCCTTCATGCACTCTTGTACCAAACGCATGTTCCTTCTGTACGCGGAGCCGATCATTTGCAATTGGGCTGTGCCGACAGACCAGGACGAGCTCTGTCGGCTCAAAAGCAGCGCAGGACCTGCAAGAACAACAGAAAGATTAGCATCCAGCGGGGGCTTCTTAGTGAGCCCAAGATCTCATCAAGAATCGGCTCCAGCAACAGGGCTGGGCGCATTGTTCCATTCTCCGACAACTCTCGGTGTAAACAAGTCCCTCCTGGTCTCTGCTTGAATTGCACTTTCCTGCATTTGCTTTGGTGTAACTGGCTTCCCCTGCATGGGCGAATGTGAAGAAGATCCTTAGTAAGTCATTGAAGAAAACCGAGAAGAGGTCGAGTGGCCTCTGTCGTTCATCAACGATCCAGTCAGGCAGTACTCCTCTGTAAAGCGCCGTTCGTTCACATCGATTGGCTTTTTTTTGCCTTCATTTGTGCATGTAGTAAAAGCAGACGCCCCTATTCTACCGACTCGAACCGGGGTTGTTGCGGCCACAACGCAAAGTACTGAGCACTATACGATCATGGCGAGATACCGAGACACACGTGGCAGGGCGGAAAAGGCTGTGCTCTCTTCGTGTGACATAATTCGGAAAAGTCCTGACGTTGCATTTCAACTGAGCCCCAGTATACATCGACCCTTCGACACTCTGAGTGACACTTCTTGCGTTTTCTCATATTTATGTAGTTTGCTTGCATGATGCCCGGAACAGCGGGGTTGTGCGCTCCCATATGGTCTAGCGGTTAGGATTCTTGGTTTTCACCCAGGTGGCCTGGGTTCAACTCCCGGTATGGGAACGTGTCAGTTTTGAATCCTGCATTCCAAAAGATCAGCACCGTGTACGAAGGAGCCGCATTAAAACTACTCGAACGTGCAAAACGTGCGAGAAGAGGGGGCGCTTGTTTCCAGCCGAAACTTCTCGCGTGTGAGACGAGCTGATCATCGCTGCAGGAGGTGGGAGGGTTACTCTGGTAGACAGGGCTGACCTTCGGCAATAAGTTTTATACAAGATGATATTTGCACTTTCTGGAGAGGCGATTTTCTCCACTTCAGTAGCCCGATTTCGTCGATTGCGTGGAGAGGGCTGTAGAATGTGGCGCCGCCTTTCCTGCTCCGTCCATGACAGGCGTGCTGGTCTCTGGAGAGAGAGCACGGTCCATCAGCGCACTCCAATAAAGGCACTGGAAGCAGCTGAATCGCATTGTAGAAGCTCAGTGCTGGGCCGCTGGGCACCTCTTACCACCGTTTCCGTAGTGTAGTGGTTATCACGTTCGCCTCACACGCGAGAGGTCCCTGGTTCGAAACCGGGCGGAAACAGACTTCTTTTGTCGCCACGCACAAAAGGGGATTGGGGATTCGCCTAGCAGTGTGATCGAACAGACCCACTCACCTCTTAGTGTAGCGGGATCTGCACAGTGCATGTCACAGCGCATCCTGCTTTCACTTCAATGCGCGTCCTGATGTACCCCGGTCTTCCGCGTGACAGGTGGGGACAGGTGACAGGTCCGCGTGACAGGTCCTATACTAACGAGGAAGACATCGCTCTCTCCAACCCCCGGTATCGTGTCCCGACCCACCGTGCTGGAAGGCGACGTGTGCTGTAATTCCTTTACGGAGCAGAAATGACAACCGAGGAGCCGAGAGATCATTTCAGCATTTCGCGTCTGAACGGAAAACACAAACGACCAACTCGGAATGACTTGCCTTTGACGCTTATCAAAGTGTTCTTTGTGCATCGAACAGACCCACTCACCTCTTAGTGTGGCGGGATCTGCACAGTGCATGTCGCAGCGCTTCCTGCTTTCACTTCAATGTGCTTCCTGATGTCGAGTCGTGTGCCGTGCGGAGGCTCTGAAAGCGAGACCAATGAAAAGGTGCACGACGCTGTGAAAGAAAACAGAGAAGTGAAAGGCAGTCCTTTCTCTAAGGAGGTGAAAGAAAAGCTACTCCCCGTCGGGGAATCGAACCCCGGTCTCCCGCGTGACAGGCGGGGATACTTGCCACTATACTAACGAGGAAGACAGCGTACGCTCCGACCCCCGGCATCGTGTCCCGACCCAGCGTGCTGGAAGGCGACGCGTGCTGTGATTCCTTTACGGAGCAGAAATGACAACCGAGGAGCCGAGAGATCATTTCAGCATTTCGCGTCTGAACGGAAAACACAAACGACCAACTCGGAATGACTTGCCTTTGACGCTTTTCAAAGTCTTCTTTGTGGACGACGACTGCGCCGCCTAGCAGATACAAATGGGTTGTACAACTTTGAACTAGCAAATGGAAGAGGGCTAAGCCCCCTCTCTTTTAGCCCAGGTTCGATCTGTCTCCCAGAATCACCAGGGCGCACACACACACACCCGTGCCGTTGAAGTGCTCTGCTTCATTTCTAAGGGCAACTCAACATTCACTCCTACCCCGAGTGCAGAAAAGACAGCGTCCGCAGCAACAACAGCTCAGGTCTCTGCACAGGAGCTAAGCTGCCCCCATCTCCCCTGCTCTGCGGCTCCTGCGGAGTGGAGTCCTGCCTGGAGCCGTGTTTGCAGGCGGCAGCTCCCCGCGCTATGTCTGTGCGTCGTGTCAAAGAGCTCCTGGGAGGAAGAGAGAGCCCTCCCACTCGGGGGCTTTTCCATGGTCTGTGTGAGGAGGGGCGGGTGTGTCCAGTAGCTTATCGAGCGGAAGCCTGGGGCGGCAGAGAGCTGTGATCGTGCAGACCTTGAGGTGTCACCTCTTTGTCTGCTTTCCCGCCCCCCCTCCGCCCGAGCTCTGCTCCAAAGTAGCCCGGCAACCCCTCACACCTGCACGTGTCACAACCTAAGGTGTGGTCATGAGACACCCATGGGGTGTCGTTCCTTTCTTGCTAATTGTTTCCTGCCCGTCACAGGCAGGAGTCCATGCGAGGAAGATGCGCTGGACAGAGCTCAGAGGGCGCACCTGGGTGGCTTTCCTTCTGAGTGACGTTCCTGCAACACTCTCCCGCTCCTCTTGGTGCGCTCATGCCACAACACAGGAAGGCTGGAGCAGGTGGCTATGGGCTCTGCGCACCGCCGAAATAGCTCAGTTGGGAGAGCGTTAGACTGAAGATCCAAAGGTCCCTGGTTCGATCCCGGGTTTCGGCATTTTGTTTCATCACGCCCTTTGTTCCTCTCTCCAGCGCCCCCTGCCTAAAGTGACGCGTCCCTTTCTCAGCCCGAAACGCAAGTGAGACACCAGCAGCGGTCCCTGCAGGTTTCCGTAGTGTAGCGGCTATCACGTTCGCCTAACACGCGCAAGGTTCCCGGTTCGAGACCGGGTGGAAACAGCCTTGTTTTGCACGCTCCTGTACTTCACAGAGGTCTTGAGCGACCGGTCATTTGTTCCCAATGTGTTTCCGGTGCCTTCATGCACTCTTGTACCAAACGCACGTTCCTTCTGTACGCGGAGCCGATCATTTGCAATTGGGCTGTGCCGACAGACCAGGACGAGCTCTGTCGGCTCAAAAGCAGCGCAGGAACTGCAAGAACAACAGAAAGATTAGCATCCAGCGGGGGCCTCTTAGTGAGCCCAAGATCTCATCAAGAATCGGCTCCAGCAACAGGGTTGGGCGCATTGTTCCATTCTCCGACCACTCTCGGTGTAAACAAGTCCCTCCTGGTCTCTGCTTGAATTGCACTTTCCTGCGTTTGCTTTGGTGTAACTGGCTTCCCCTGCATGGGTGAATGTGAAGAAGATCCTTAGTAAGTCACTGAAGAAAACCGAGAAGAGGTCGGAGTGGCCTCTGTCGTTCATCAACGATCCAGTCAGGCAGTACTCCTCTGTAAAGCGCCGTTCGTTCACATCGATTGGCTTTTTTTTGCCTTCATTCATGCAAGTAGTAAAAGCAGACGCCCCTCTAGGGAGCCTGTCAGTACCCGGAGTTTTCCCCTTCTGTAAGCTCTAAATAGCCTCTCAGCTCTTCTACTGTCAAATCCTCCTCAAGTACTTCCCTATCTTCTTCACTCAAAATGTTTTCTAGCTTTGAGGTAAAAAAATGAATTTCTTCATCCTTTACCTCTGTAGAGCTGTACAGTCTTGTGTAGAAGTGTCACGCCCTATGCAGCCAGAGGGCGGTCCTTCTCTGTCCTGTCCCTTGTTTCTGGTCTGCTGTCTTTCCTGTCCCTCTCTTTCCCTTTGGCTAAATATTTCCGGGTCTTGCACTCTGTCCTCGCTCAGCACTGACGTTTCGATGTCCTGAGACCCGCCTAGCACCAGGGCGCCCCACATCCGCTCCCTGAGGCCACAGGTTTCTATACGGCATTCCTGAACTATTTGCACTAATGAGCCCGGGCCTTTTTCCCGTCTCGCCGCTACGCATATGGGTCTTTTTCCGCCCTCCTGCTACCTACGGTTAGGCCCCTTGGACGTCCGTGACAAGATGGCCTCAATGCAGGAGAGGATAGCACTCAGCTCTGTACTCTCTCTTCCCTCCTCATCAACTACACTTTCCATGACAGACTTGGAGCCTACCACTTTCCTGAAAAAGAAGCGAGTACACTTCTCATTTTCTTCCAAGAACTGCACTCAGCTTCTTAACAGCACTCCTCGACTACTTTCTTCCGCTATGCTCCAGACATCCTTTTTTAAAAGGGTGATATCCTCGAGTACATCGAAGCCACTGTGCAGCATCGTGTAGAGACGCTGCAGCTGCCTCTGTTTCCTGGCTAACACTCCTCTCCGTCTGGCAGCCTTCCTTCCCTTAGCCATGAAAAAGACCCTCGTCCTCACCTTCACCTCCTCCCACCATCCTCCTACTGACCCATACAGACACTGCAAGGACAGCCACTGTGATAGTCTCTCCTTGTAGCAGGATACTACCCCGTCATTCTCTAGCAGCTTTGTGTTGAGTTTCCAGAGGCCTGGGCCAAAGAAAGTCCCGCCCTGGAGTTCCACTCTACACCCTAAAGCTTGATGATCTGAGAAGAAGACAGGCTGAAGAGTGACCCCAACAACTTTCACTCTCTCTGAGGCAAAGCAATAGTCAGTTCTGGAGCTGCTATTCCTCCCTGACCATGTATATCCTGCCGTTGTGGGATATATACATCTATATGTGTCTGAGAGTTTAAAGTCTTGAACTAAGTTTTGCAGGGCCAGTGAGCTGGAATCCAATTTTATCGGCCTTTTGGCTAAGATCAAGTTCAAGTGGCATGCCCGCAGTTCCTGTCTTTCCAAAGTTCTAGAAGGCGATCGAAGATCCTGAAGAGTGCTTGAGCTGGTATCGCCCGAGGTTGAGCCTAGGGGGTTAAGGCCAAGCAGCAGCTGAGCTGGGTGGGATCCGGCAGCAACGTTCTCTCTCTCTGCTCTCTCCTCTCCCCTCCCCCTTTCTCTTGCTCCGCCTCCTTGGCCTCTTGGCTGGGAGTAGGTACTAGTGGCCTGCCCGCAGTGCTTGCTTTCTTCCTCGAGACTCGGAAGCGCTATCCGCTTCTTCTCTCTCTCTCTGCCTCCTTGGCCTCTTGGCGGGGAGTAGGTACTCGTGGCCTGCCCACAGTTCTTAGTTTCTTCCTGGAGACTCGGAAGCTTTATCCGCTCCCTCTCTCTCTCTCCTCCTGCGCCTGCACCTAGCTGGGCTTTGCCCACAAGGACAAAGGCCAGGGCTCCCTCGCTGCTCCTTTAGCAGCTAAACCCTCCTCTCCACAGGACCTTGCTCTCTCTCTTTCTCTCCTTTTTTCTTTTTTCTCCTTTCCAGATGGCAGACAAGAAGACACTGATCCGGTTCCACTGGACCAAGAAAACAGAGACGATGCCAACTGCGAAATCCTTTTTCATTACCTTCCTGAGAGGGATCCTGCAGTTGGTGGCCGGAGATCTCTACTGCCTGCAAGACAACAAGGCAGAGAGATACATGGAGACCTACATGGCCACAGACGCCTCATATGAAAAGGCAACGAAAATGATCAGAGAAAAAGGTAAGCACCCCGGTTTCTCTGATTTCAGGCCGGAGCCTATGAGGAAGACAAACCAGAGGACCATCACAGTCCTCACATACAACCCCTATGAACCAATGGAACTGGTAACAGCGTACCTAGGGAGGTATGTAACTGTGGTGGGCAAACCGACGGAGATCAGGGACAGTTGCGGCGTCTGGTACGGCAAACGCCAGTACCGAGTCCTCCTGAAAGAGGACCCAGAGGGCGTCGACGGTTTCCAGCACCCCCCGGCCCACTTCAACATCGGAGCCGACAGGGGGTACCTTTACTACCCCAGGATGCCACAAGGAGAACACGTGTGACATCGTCAGATGTCACAACTGTAACAAAGAGGGGCACCTCCTTCACCAATGCAAGGTAAGCAAACCTTCATTTGCGCAGGTGGTGGAAGCCGGCGGGCAGAAACCGGTCTCAAGACAAAGGGAGAGAGGTGAGAACAAAGAACCCGCACCTCCCCCGCAGAGAACCGAAACTGCCGAGGCCACACCCCCAGCTGCACCAGTGCCACAAGATGGCTGCCAGGATGACGGACAAAATGGCCGACCGGAGAAAGGGCCCTAATAACTCCCAGCAAGAAGGGAAAGAGAAAGCGGGAGAAGAGATGCAGGGCGGATCCACCTTCGGAAGGACAAAAGAAAAGAGTGGTAAGGGAGAACCGTTTCCTCGTCCTAGAGGAAACGGAACTTTCTTCCCCCGAGGCCCAGTAACAACCGGAGGAGGCAGCCCAGGAAATGGAAACCCTCCCCCCCAAGGCCCAAAGACGACAGGAAGTGACAGCCCAGGAAACAGAACCCCCCTCCCCCGAGTCCCACGGACAACAGGAGGAGGCAGCCCAGGAAGAGGTAACCCCCTCCCCCGAGGCCCAGGGACAACAGGAAGAGGCAGCCCAGGATGTCGGAACCCCCTCCCCCCAGGGCCCAGGAACAACAGGAAGAGGCAGCCCAGGAAGTGGAGCCCCCCTCCCCCAAGGCCCAGGAGCAACTGGAGGTCCCCGAAACTCCTGGAGAAAGGGAAGAAAAAAGCCTTCCCGAAGCGGTGGCGGAGAGTATCCTCGAGGAAGACGAGGATTACTTTGAAGCCGCCCTGGAGCCGGGACTGATGGTAGGGCTGGACCTGTCCAGCATGTTTACCTTTCAGTCCCCAGCGAGACCTGGAGGGAGCCCAGCATATTCCCCCCAGGACCCGAACGAGAGGAGTTACATCTAGGCTAAACAGTGCCCAGATGTAGACTCCCAAGTTTTCCACTGTAAGCACAAAGAGAGGAGGTTCAACTTTCACTTGTTTAATCATGATTGTGAAACTTACCTTTCTAACAACTAACGTGAGAGGGCTAATAGACCCGTTGAAAAGACGGGGAGTCTTTCATGATCTGGCCTCTCAGTTTGTTTCTTACAGGAGGTCCACCTGAAGGATGAAAGCGACAAGCTGACATTCACCAGGGAATGGATGAAGGGAGAATCATGCTGGAGTGTAGGAGGGGTCCACTCTTCCGGAGTGGGAATCCTCCTCGGAAACCCAGAGATGACGCTGGTTTCCTCCTTCCCGGTGGTGCAGGGCCGGATCCTGGTCGCACACATCGACTGGAGGGGGCAGAAGTTGAGAGCAATTAACGTCTATGCTCCAACAGAACCCTCTATCCTGAAGGAAGTGTTTGCTGACCTGGCCAGCTGCTGCACCACCAACAGACAGGTGGTGCTTGGCGGGGACTTCAACGTCGACCGGGAGAAGGGGAGCGACGCTAGCTCGGCAGAGCTGGAGTCGCTACTTAAGCAGTTCTCCCTAGTAGACGGCTTCAGACGGTGTCGCCCTAACGACGCCGGAACAACCTGGAAAAACTCCTGGGGAGTGTGCAGCCGCCTGGACTACATCTTCCTGCACACGACCTGCTCCCTGGAGTCGGCGACGGTGTCCCCGGCGTGGTATTCCGACCACGAGCGCTTGACGGTGGTGGCTAACACCAGCCTGCCGGCATTCGGTCGTGGGTACTGGAAGCTGAACCGGGAGATACTGGAGGAAGACGACTTCAGGGCACTGTTCCGGAAAGACTACGCGAGCTGGGGCGATCTGAGAGACGGCTACAGCTCCGTGGTGGAATGGTGGGAGTCAGTGAAAGACAGGACCCGAACCCTGGCGCAGACGTACTGCAGACGGAAGGCGGCCAGGGAGAGGAAGGAAGCTGCACGACTCCAGAGACAACTAGAGGAGGAGTACAGCTCGGCTAACGGGGGAGGAGCCTTCAATTCAGCCCGGGAACGGGACCTGAAGGAGAGGCTCCGCAAACTCAATCAGGTCCGAGGAGCCCAGAAAAAGAGGGTGATCCAAGGCCTGAGACGGGGAGATGGAGAGGAAGTGCTGGACGAGAGCGACAAGGTAGAAGCGGCCACCGCTTTCTACACGGAGCTCTTTTCAGAAAAGCAGACGGAGGTGGAGGCAGGCGATGCTTTTCTGGAGGAGCTGAAGGCACGAGTACCTGAGGAGGTGAGGGAGGACTTGGAGGGTCCGATCGCGGCCGAGGAGCTGAAGGCGGCGCTCTTGTCCATGGAGAATGGCAAGGTGCCAGGGCCGGACGGAATCCCCAAGGAATTCTACACCTGCTTCTGGGACACCCTGGCGGCAGATCTGGTGGAAGTGGCGCAGGAGATCTTCCGCCGGGTGAAACTCGGAGACACCATGAGGGAGGGCATCATCTCCCTGCTCTTCAAGAGCCCTTAGCAGAGACGGTGTGACGGGACCCTGGAGATACCGGGAGGCGTGGGGGAAACCCAGAAGATCTCCCAGTACGCCGACGACACGACGCTGTTCCTGAGGTCGGACAGGGGGTTGAGGAGGGCCCTGCAGGTCATGGAGCAATACTCCAGAGCCTTGGGGTCGAAACTCAACTGCCGAAAGAGCAAACTGAAGTTCTTCGGGCCCTGGAAGTACAGGACGACGGCGCCGGAGGGTCTCGTGCTCTGCACGGAGCCCCTCAAAATACTGGGGGTTTCCTTCCAGAGCCAGGACAACGAGACCAACAACTAGACCAAGAGGATCGCCAAGGTGAACGCGAAGCTGGGTCTGTGGAAAACGCGGTCGCTGTCCTACACAGGGAAAGTGATGGTGTTGAAAGCAGACATCCTGCCGGCTTTGGTTTACCTGGCGGTGGTGTACACGCTGCCGGCCAGACTCAGACGAGCGCTGCAAGGGATGATCTTCGGCTTCGTCTGGGGCGGCAAGTATTAGTACATCACGGATGTGTCAGCCGGTCGAGGAAGGGGGTCGAGATGTCCCACATTTCCCCATGAAACTCGACTGCATCTTCTACTGCAACCTCTGTCGGGCGCTGCGGGAGCCCATCGGACCTCAGGAGGAGGACAAAGCGCCTAGTCGCCAAATGGGGTTTCCCCACGGCGAGGGAGCGCTGGAAAGGACTTTGGGCCCTATACAGGGATTAAAGGACAATAGCAAGTGCTAGGTTTGGAGGGACTCTGTTAATTGCGCAAATTCGCCCCCACTTGCAAAGATTGATAACGGACAATCAATCTCCGTTCCGCCGTTGTTTTTTATTACATGGAGTGTTAATATGTGTGAGATGTTCCTTTTGAGATGTTTTTTTTTGCGGAATAAAGTATATTTTGTAGAACAAAAAAAATCTTATGACAAGGTTTACAAGTTATCTGTTGAACTACATTCTAATAGGTGTGGTCACATTCCAGGTCATTTGTTTACGTTTTTGTTTCTGGAGCAACTGTTAGATGAAATGTGCTAATATGTAACCTAACTCCAGTGTGAATAACTAGAAGAGGGGAGCAGCTCCATTCCAGACCAAGGGAGCTTTGAGATTGGCTGGGCCAGATCTCTCATTTGCATATCTGATTTGGAAATACAACACTAAACCCCCTTCTTGCATGGATTTAACTTGCACTCAAGAGTCCCCTACTGTGTATTGCTACTTATTTTTTATGATAAGTGGTGATTACCAGTTGATAGGTTTTATTTGTTGAATTATAAATGTTTCTGTATTATCACCCTGAATGGCCTGTACTCACGGTTTGGTAGGGTATGTGTTTTCATTTCTTTGACCAAATGGAATTTTTGCTCTTTTAGTATTTGTCTAGAAGGCTTTCTGAAGTCAGGAAGCCCATTTATTTGGTGAAAAAAGATTCTGTATTAATATTAATATTTCTCATATAACATAAATAGGGTCTTCTATGAATAAAAAGATCTTGCACTTGGACATCTTAATAAAGCTGTGTGCTTCCATACAATCGAGCAGTTTTGATTCCTAATATTTGACCTTAGGTGTGGGAATGGGTCTTTTTTGCCATTTGATTTCCAATTGATCAGCACAGTATAGAAAATAGACCCATAAAGCAACCTCAGCAGTGACAAATGTGCAAAAAGTGATCACTTGTTTTCGCCCGCTTTCAAACTGAAACCCTTTGGTGTGTTAAGAGAATGTGATAACCACTGCACTGCGCAAGGTGGGAATGGGTGACTTGCAGAGAGTGTTGAACTTCAAGAAACGACTTCTCTCAGGAATATATTTCCACATTCTGAAGAGGAGATTTTCTCCATTTCTGTAGTCTGACTTCCTCTTTTGCTAGAGAGCTGTAGAATGTGGAGTCACCTGGGAGCAGTGTGTAGATAACAGGTTTGTTACTGCCGGATGATCACAGTAAATTAATACAGCAGAATAAACACACTGTGAGTATTTGAAGGGAATTAACAATCTTTTACGTCTCGCCATGTTCAATGCTGCTGTCATTTCTGTAATATTGTGATTATCACGTTCATCACACATGTGCAAGATCCCCTGTTTGAAATTGGGCAGAAACAGGTGTCTTTTTATCTTCTCACATTTTGCACTCCCGCCAGTGTTTTATGGATCTTGTTTTGTTTTATTGCAAGAATTCGAATTTCCTGTGTCATTCATGATCACATCAAACAGCCAGCAGATCATGTCACCTTTCACATAGTCACTCTTCTGCTTCCTAAATTTCCTAGAGACAGGTCTTTTCAGCAGAACTGACAAACGTGGCAAAGCAACCTGATAAGACCAGGTCCTAGAAGTCACTACTCAGTCAGTTACTACTGCCAAAATGCAAGCCCTTCCTCCAGCCTGAAGACGTTGATCCTACATTACTCATGAAGAAGATGTATCTACCAAACCTCAGAGAGCTGAGCTGGATCACTACCCTTCTGAATGACATTGCAGTAACACTCTACCACTCCTCTTCGTGCACTCATGCTGGAACTTTGGGAGGCTACTGCAGACAGCAGAGGTTGGATCATACACAGAGGTTGAAATAGCTCAGCTGAGAAAGCCTTAGACTGATGCTCTAAAGGTCCCTGGTTCAATCTGGGGTTTTGGCATTTTGTTTCGTTGCGCCATTTGTTCCTCTCTGCAATGCCCTGTGTCCAAAGTCACACTTCCCTTTCTCAGCCTGAATCCCAAACTAGAGTCTTTGTGTCCTTGAGTCCCTCTTTTACCAACACTGATGAAGTACAGAAATAACTTAACATGTTTTGCACTCCTTATGGTGTTTTATGGTGGGACCTGTATTTCTCTATGAATTTCCTTAGTGACAGCCCATTTGTTTTCAATATATTTCTGGTGACGTTATTACAGCCGTCTCCCCTGGTGGCTTGTTTTCATATCCCACTTCTGACAATGACTTTTCTTATGTCACTTTGATGGGAGTACAATTGGAAAAAAAAACTAAAATGTGTGTAGTTGTTTCCATATCAAACCTGTCTTCCATTTTATACAGTATTCCACAGGAGTGAATCAATTCCTTGTTTAATTTTGCAAATGACCCTACTGTCAAAAAAACAAAATTCCCATGTAGCCAAGGAGTTGCTGAAAACCAACTTCACTTTGATGTTTTGTGTTGTTATAACTAATTCATCTCCTTTAAAAAAAATAGATTTCTGTAGAAGAAAGGTGTCTCACACTACAGTTTAAATTGTAAACAGGTCATAGAAAAAGCTCCTTAGCTCCCTGTCGGGAATCAAACCCCACTCTCCTGTATGACAGGCAGGGATTCTCACCATGGTTAAATTGCAACCGTAATAATATTGACAACGTTAATAAATGCATATATAATTGAAATTGAAAACACATCTAACACAGCATCTTTTCTGGTTATATACCACAATGCATTGCTGATATTTGTTGTTTGCCATTTAGGTTAAATACTGTCAGGTTTTTCTCAGCAATCGTCTTTTGATGCGTAAGTATAAATAATGATAATACTATTTGAATACATACAGGTCTTAATATTATTTTGATTAAAAAAGGAACAAGTTATAGGTTTATTCCATGCTGAAAAAAAGAAGAAAGAGAACACAATGTTTCGGCCGTGGAGCCTTCTTCAGGTGTGAGAGAGACAGGGCAGTAGGCAAAGGTAAAGTAGCGGGAGAACAAAGGTTGGGAGGGAGGAGGAGTGAGAGGCGGGAGCAGGGGACAGAAAGAGAGGCCAATCAAGAGGTGTGAAGTCAGAATGGGTGCAGAGAGGTGTGAAATGAAACTTCCAATGAATGGAGAAAATTTAAAAGAACAGTAGTCTGTCGTTAAGGGAAGGGAGAATGTGTGATCCTAGCTGCAGAATAATTTTAGTTTCGGTGGTCTTTCTGATGTATGAGTTCGGAAAACCGTCTTTGAGAACACAGACGGAGAGATTAGAGTGGTCGTGGCCGTCAGAGGTGAAATGAGAAACAATGGGCTTGGAGAGATCTTTAATCTTCACAGCCCTGACGTGTTCTCTGAAGCGGTCTCCGAGTCTCCTTCCTGTTTCTCCAATGTAGATGGCTGGGCATTTACTGCAAGAGATACAGTAAATAAGGTTGCTGGAGGTACAAGATGCTGTCTGGGTGATCCGGAATTGTCCTGAGGGGCCTTGAATGAGTGTGGTGGTGGCTGTGTACTTGCAAGTGATACAGCGAGCTCTGTTGCAACGGAAAGTGCCTGGTGTGGATGGTTGTTGAGGGCGGTCAAGGGAGCTGTGAACAAGGAGGTTACGCAGATTAGGTGGTCGGCGGATATGAGATGATAGGGCGATCAGAAAAGAGGGCCCCAATGGAGGGATCATTCTGTAGGATGGAAAAGTTGTGGTTAATGGTCCTGGGGATAGGAAGTGTGTTAGGGTGGTAAGGAAGCACGAAAGGAATGCGGTTGTTACGGCGAGAGTTCCTGATCAGGTTGATGGTCCGGGGGGTGTTTTTGGCTCGGGCAAGGGCCCTGTCAATCACACTGCTGGGGTATTCTCTGTTGATGAAAAATGAGTACATTTCGAGGGCTTCGAGTGGACAGTTGGTAGACAAGTGGATGTCTATGGGGGTAGTTGATAGACAAGTGGATGTCTAGAAACGGAAGAGTGGTGGAAGATATGTTAACCGTATATTTGAGGGACGGGTGGAAGTTGGTGAAATGGTGCAGGAAGAACTCAAGCTGATCATTGGAGCATGTGGCGGCACCAACGCAGTCATCAATATATCGTTTATAGAAGTCAGGGACATAGCCAGTGTAGGAAGCGAAGAAGCGTTCTTCTACCCAGCCGACAAAAATGTTGGCATAGCTGGGTCCCATTCTGGTGCCAATGGCAACTCCACTGACCTTTTAGTAATAAAGATTATTGAAAGAGAATGCGTTCAGTGTGAGGACCAATTCTGCAAGGCGTACCAGGGTGTGGGTGGGTGGATCAAGCACTGTGCGTTTGTCCAGCGTGTGCTTGAGGGCTGTAAGGCCATCATTATGGGGAATGACGGTGTACAGAGATGTGATGTCCATGGTAAAAATGTGGCATTCGGTACCCTGAAATTGGAAATCATTGAAAAGTTGGAGCGCGTGGTTGGTGTCTTTGATGTACGAGGGAAGATCTTCAACCAGCGGTCTCATGAGGCTGTCGAGAAAGGCTGAGATGTAAGTAGTTGGACAGTTACATGCTGATACGATGGGCCGTCCAGGGGTGTCCGGTTTGTGGATTTTGGGGAGGAGGTAAAATTGAGATACCTGTGGATGTTCCATGATGAGCCGGTTCGCCTCCTGGGAGAGCTCGTTACCGCTGATAAGAAGGGAAATGGTGGATACCACTTCCTTTTGGTAGTCAGTGGTAGGGTCCTGTTGGAGAGGGAGGTAGGCAGAAGTGTCAGTTAGTGTCAGTTAGTTGTTTAGGCTTCAAAGACATACAGATCCTTATGCCACACCACAACAGCACCTCCTTTGTCTGCTGGTTTGATGACGATATCATCCCTGTTGCGGAGAGACTGGAGCGCCTGATTTTCTCCTTGGGTGAGGTTAGACCTATGTTTACTGGGTATAGAGAGTGCCTTGGGAGATTGATTAGTGCATTGGTTGATGAAATAATCAACTGGTGGAAAACGGCCAGAGGAGGGAGTCCAACAGCTCTGTTTGGGATTAATGTTGTTAATGACATCAATAACCGGGTTGTTATCAGCTGCCTGTGAAGAGGAATTGTCAGCAAAATGTGCTCTGAGACGGATCCTGCGGTAAAAGCGGTTAAGGTCGACATTGGTCTGGGGGATGTCCAGCTTCCTTGGAACTGGTACAAAACTGAGCCCTTTGCTGAGGAGGGATCGCTCATCCTAATGTAATTGCTCATATAATCGCTCATCCTAACATGTAAATCTTTATACATGTTATTATACACATAAAGTAAACTGCATGACTAGAACCAATTCTGTTCTAATCAACCATAAGTAAGAGTAATTATAGTCAACATTTAGTTGACTAGACTAAATCAAAAGTGGGTGACTACAAAGTAACTAATAGACATTTTAGGAACAAGTACAGGTTTGTTCCATGCTGAAAAGAGAAGAAAACACAAAGTGTCAGCTGAGGAACCTTTAACAGATGTCACATGCTGACGCAGTTACCTACTTCAACTAATAGACATTTCAGTTGACTTGACTAAGACTATGATTAAATCAAAAACTAAAGTGGTGACTAAAGCGGTGTATTTTTAAGTCACCTGACTGGATAAAACCCTTTCCACACTGACTGCAGCTGGAAGGTCCCTCTCTGGTGTATATCTGTGGGTGGAAAGTTGCTGGTTCAAATCCCACAGCTGGCAGAGAAATCCTATGCTGGTAGGCCCCTGAGCAAGGGCCTTAACCACAACTACACCAGAGATGCTGACCCCTAGCTTCTCTTCCTATCTGTGGGCCTCATAGTGAGAGTGTTGTGAGAAGACAAAATCCTAATGTGAGAAAGTGATCTTATCTTATGCGCTGGTGGTGTCTTAAGGTGATTCAGTCACTAAAACTCTTCCCACGCTGACTGCAACAATTTATTTTCAAAGTTTATTTATCAAATGCACAACAACAGAGCATGCAGCAGTAGTTGCTGGCAATGAAATGTCTTTTCTGCAAGCTCACAAAAATCACAAGAATCACAGAAATCACAAAAACACAAAAATCACAAAATTGAGATTATGAAAATAAGGTTACATAATAACAGATGTAATAGAAATTTAATAAAACTCAATATGAGTAGAGCTGCTATGTGTCCATGGTGTATGCAATATATACAAGTAGTGCAGTTATGCTGAATACAGTGAAAACTGTGTGTCCATGTAGCCATTACAGGTGATTTGCTAAAGGAGCTGGAGGTTGGCTATTTAGCAGTCTGATTGCCTGGAGGTAGAAGCTGTTCCGTAGTCTGTTGGACTTGGACCGAATACTTTGGTACCGTTAACCGGATGGTAGGAGGGAAAATAGTTTGTGACTGCGATGACTGCGGTCCTTGAGAACGGACCTGGCCTTCTTCAGACATCTAACTGAGTAGATATCCTGGATGTTTTGTAGCTCACAGCCGGTGATGAGCTGTGCTGACTTCACCACCCTCTGCAGTACTTTGTGATCCCGGGCGGAGCAGTTCCCATACCAGGCAGTGATGCAACCAGTCAGGATGCTCTCAATAGTGCACCTGTAGACGTTGGCCTGGATATGTGATGGCATGCCAAACCTCTTTAGCCTACGGAGAAAGAATAGGCGCTGCCGTGCTGTTTTGACCATGGTTTTAGTGTGGTGGGTCCAGGTTAAGTCCTCTGAGATGTTAACTCCCAGGATCTTGAAACTGCTGACCCTCTCCACTGCAGTTCCACTGATGTAGATAGGTGTGTGATCTCCTCCCTAGTGTTTTCTATTGCCTCTCTCCTGTGTGAATGCGCTGATGGGCTCTTAAGTTACTTGAAAGACTAAAACATTTCCCACACTGACTGCAGCTGAACGGTCTCTCTCCTGTGTGAACAAGCTGGTGCCTTTTTAAGTCATGTGATTGACTAAAACTCTTCCCACACTGACTGCAGCTGAATGGTTTCTCTCCTGTGTGAGTGCGCTGGTGGGCTCTTAAGTTACTTGATTTACTAAAACTCTTCCCACACTGACTGCAGCTGAACAGTCTCTCTCCAGTGTGAGTGCGATTGTGGGCTAATAAGGCACTTGAGACTCTAAAACTCTTCCCACACTGACTGCAACTGAATGGTCTCTCTCCTGTGTGAATACGCTGGTGTCTTTTTAAGTAGTGTGACTGACTAAAATGCTTCCCACACTGACAGCAGCTGAATAATTTATCTCCTGTGTGAATGCCCTGGTGGACTATTAAGGTTCTTGACTGACTAAAACTCTTCCCACACTGACTGCAGCTGAATGGTCTCTCTCCTGTGTGAATGCGCTGGTGGACTATTAAGGCACTTGAGTCTCTAAAACTCTTCTCACACTGATTGCAGCTGAATGGTCTCTCTCCTGTGTGAATACCCTGGTGTCTTTTTAAGTTGTGTGACTGACTAAAACTCTTCCCACACTGACGGCAAGTGAAAGATTTCTCTCCTGAGCGAAGGTTTTTTGAAATTCTAGACTGACAAAAAGGCTGCTCATCCCTGTGTTGTAATGGCAGTTTGTCCACTCCATCTGAGCAAGGCTTTGAGTGATTCTTCCTCATTGTCTGATCATGCTGGGGTTTCTTATTCTGCAAATCCTTCATGGAATGATTTTGCTCTCTGTTCTGAAACTGAGATTTGTTTTCTCCATCGTGTCCTTCAGTGTGCAGCTCAGCAGTCTGAATCACCTGGGGCTCCTTCTTCAGCTCTGCGGGGTCAATCAACTGGGGCTCCATGTCCTTATCTGTAAGATTAAACTCACTCAGTTCTTCTTTGAGCTCTTGTACAGAGACACAGTAAAGTTCATTACAACCTTGTGACATATTGTTCGTGTCCTGATTATTAATCTTCTCTGTAAAAGCATCACATACTAAGAGTCCAGGTGTCCCACTCTCAGGCTCCGTCTTCATCATGGGCACAGAGTCCAGATCCTCCACACTCTGTCTGCTCTCTGTCTGCTGCTCACTGAGTGTCTCTTTCCCTTCTGCAGCAGTGATCTCTGTCTCCTGCATCAGACTGGAGCTCCACTCCTCCTCCTCACTGTGCTGCTGTTCAAGAGGAGCCCTTTCCCCAGCATCAGGGAGAACACTGGCCTCTGAGCCTGAAAACACAGGACAAGAAGACAAGACCTTTATTATAATAATAATAATAATAATAATAATAATAATAATAAACTTTATTATACAGATGCAGCCATTCAAAATGCACGGTACCAACGGGCACTCATGGTGCATTAGTCGGTAGTGAAAAGATTTAATCATTTAATCTCTTTACTGTGCACATTTTAATCCGCTTAGTATTGAATATTTATAGGAAATTTTACCGCTAAAGGGAAATTTTAGTAGCTGAGCATAAAAAGAAGAGGAGCAGAAGAAGGTATATAGATAGAAGGTCATAAATGATATTAATTTAGGAACATACAGTAGGCTAGTCAAACGTTCTGAGGTCAAATTCTTCCAGGACGACGGCATCGAATATTTTTGGCGCGCCCTCTCTTTAAAGCCCTTGCCAAATATGAAGACAGTACGTACAGTTATAATTCAAACTGAATTAAAAACTACACATCCCAGTTACCATGGTGGTGCATGTGATCATTGCGTTTAACCAATGAAACAGGGTGAAAAATCAGTCACATGAATTTGGGGCTGAGTTTCGAAAGCTTAATCTATCAGCAACAAAGCGAAATCTATACGATAGGCTACCTCAAACTGTCAGTTACATGACTGTGTACATCGCTTAAGCCACTCCTATTTGGCATTTTAGTTATGGAGGCAGGAAGACGCACCCCCTCTCCCCCTCCCTCTGGGTGCCTGACTTGTCGCCATCTTTAACCGTTCCGTTTCCGAATCACAGTAGGTACACGTACAAAAATTAGGTCATCCCAGATACAATACATATAGATTTTTGTGGTAAGAGGGAGCAAAACATCAGTATTTACCGCTAGTAATTAGTGTGAGATTTATAGTTGAAATCTGAGCCTAAATATAAAGTTAAAATCTCGACAAAGCAATGTAGGAAATACGCACACAGAAATACACAGAGAAAATAAATCCTTTCTGACATCTAAAATCAGTTTCGATCAAGGTCTCCAAAACGAACAAGAAAACATTTTCAGAGAGCAATTACGCTGTGTTTATTTAGAATAAGTGATTTATGAGCAATCTAATTTCTTATTCGTTTAAAACAGTGAAATGTCAGCTGCAAAAGATCGCACCAGAGACAGCACTATCTCTGCCACTCACAGATGTTCAGGAAAGGGTGAATCAAGTCATGTCAAGTACAATACTTCGATGATCAATAATAACAGTTGAAGGACAAGAAACAAAAGATAGTGAAAACTGAAGCTTTTTAAGGCTAAAACTAAAATTCGTCCTACAAATTAAGGCAAATATAAATTCAGGACGTTAAAGTGCTAGAGGTGTAAAAAATACAAAAATGCACAAGAGCAAAAAGTTTTAGAAATGGAGCAGGTGTTACTTTGAAATAAGCAAACAGAAAAAAGCCATGACTATACATAGTGCAGAAGAGGGATGCAGGAACACTTGCTTAGATATACAAAAAAATCACAAAAAGTGTATATTACAAAAGAACATGCAAACATGTTCATGAACATGTACGTCCATTTCCCTTTGGGATCAATAAAGTCTTATCCATCTCTACACATGAAACAGAGTGAGGAATCAGAAACTTAGCACGCATAAAAAATAGCAATTCTGTCAGTGAGATCCAAATGAATTAATAGCAAACATGGTTTCATGGAGGGCTTCACAGATAGTTGGGCATTCAGGTAGATTGCCAGGCGAAAGGATCTGTAAATATATTTTGTTAAAGCAAGTCAGTTTTTCGCAACACATAAAATACATTTTTCCAAGAAAGTTTAGCCTGTGTCACTAATGAAACCACTAGATAAAGACAAATATAGAAATCTAAAGATTTTTTTATTCAATGTTGGTAGCAGGATGAACTGTCAGGTTGAGCTAAGTGTATATTTTGTCGCATAGTTGCTGCAAGATATTAACAGTGAAAAAAGGTATTTAAAAATGAGTCATTTCAAGAAGAAAAATTTCAGAATAATTGTAAATCTAACAGGATAGAGAAAGCACAGAAAATAAGCAGTTAGATTGATCAGATTAGTATGAAAAGTCATTTAGCAAAGAGCGAATGAGAAGAGTGACAAAGCAATAAAGCAATACAGTAGATGTAAAAACAGTTATAAGGACCACAGATTACAAAGTAAATACATAAAAGAAAGACAAGCAGTTAGAAGTGCTACCACAATTAGAAAATGAAGCAGATACAGACACTAATTCTTCTGAAAAAGGTTTTGAGGTTAGATTTAAATGCACTCAGGGTAGGTGACTGATATCACTGGGGATACAAATCCAGAGCTCTGGGGTGCAGCTAGAGAAGGTCCTGTCACCCACAGAATGTAGATGTTCTTGAGGACAGCTAGAAGACCAGAGTCAGACGGACAAAGGTGGGGAGTAGACAGATAATAAGCCAGATAGGTACTGAATGAGGATGAGGATTTTGAAGTTGACTCGAAACCTGATAGGAAGCCAGTGCAAGGACAGGCGTAATGCATCCCGATCAGGATTCTCGCTGTCAAATTCTGAACATATTAAAGATGCATATTAAAGTGTGGATTTAATTTCCCCAGTGAACAGGATGTGCATTTATTAATTCTAGAAAGAAATGGCTTTCTTGATTTCTCTAGTTCCTAGTTCCTCTAGTTCCCTTTAAAATAAACTATTATTCCACCATGCAGAGTATTACATGGCCAGTATTTACATATGATATTTGTGATTTAAAGAAATTAACACATGCAGCTTTTGAGGGGTTAAGTGTTGGCTGAGTTATTGCAGGATATAAGACTAGAGATGTTGGTAGGAAAAAGATAATTTGAGGAAAGTTGAGGAATACACTGATAACAAGAACACAACCTGATGGGGTTAGGCATACTTTTGATGAAGATGATGAAGTTAACAGACTGTATGTTTACATAGATACTGAAATGAGGATTGTATTTTAGATTTTGTGTAGTTGCTAGCATTGAACTGTGTGTTGGATGCACATGAATTGAAGGAATGGACAAACATAGCTGATGCGGATCCACAGAGCCAGCATCTTAAGATTTGTTGAAATAACTAACTAGGTATGGCTATTGATGTGCAAGAGAGGTGGAAAGGCTGTTTCCTTAAGCCAGCCCTATAAAATAATTTAGCCTCAGTGAGATGCTGCCATCTCACAGTGGGTTTCTAACACTGTGTATAGTTCCATCCACACAGTGCCTTTACTTCCATCCATTTTCTAATCTCTTTATCCAGTACAGAGGATTTGGAGCCTATCCCAGTAAGCAACAGACACAAGGCAGAATACACCCTGGACATAGCGCAAGTCCATCACAGGACAGACAGACACAAACACACATAACCAGGGCCAGTTTTCCCATAAGCCAATTAACCTACCAGTATGTTTTGGAGTGCGAGAGGGAATCAATAAAATAAATACAGCTTTTTAGTATAGATTACACTTTCCTAAAATGTATTTAAAAAATAAAAATGATTACAATCTAATCTTCCCACGTTTGATCCCAAAATCCCAAGAAAAATAAATCTAAACGGGGAGAAAGCTATGCTGATAGTTTATTAAGATACTTAAAAGACAAAGATAACAATTTATGTTGCATTTGTCTGATTGTATCAAAAAGACATTTAATAAAACTGATAATTCTGGTCCCAAAGTCTGATTGCCTGACACACATTCGAAGAAGTCCTATATTTTCTAATATACGCACATCCCGGAATTTTGACTTCACTGTGTGATGAAGAAATTTTAAAGACTACTTCTTAGCGTAGATAAAAAAAGCTTGGATTCTCATGTACAGTATCTGATACACATATCTTTTTCTGTTGTCTTTGTTGATCTCTTGAGGATCCTTGTGATATTTTGAGCTCTTGATATAAAAGTGTCGCAGTTTAAATCATTTTCGTTGTTAGAAATTATGAAACGCTCTGTTAAAAGCAAGGGAGTTTTTATGTCTGTTATAGTAAAAGAAAATGCCCGACGAACTAGGGATTTGGCAGTTTTTCAGTGCTTGTACAATCGATGGAAATGTTCAAATAAATGTGCTAAAGAAATAAACCAAAAAAGTCATTTATTCCTTTATCATATTGTCTAGCTAATGTCCCATTCTTGTTAGTTAGATCAACGAAATGCTGTGGTGTTACTTTTTGTCGATGAAAAAATAAAAGTATTTTCATTTAAAATGACGGTTACAAATAATGTGGACCAGCGTAATACTTTGAGTTTACAGCTTATCCAAGGTCATTCATTAATACTATTAGTGATATCTTCGGTAAAGGCTTTGATGCATAAAATATTTCTGCATAATTAAAATATTTATGATAAAGGTTGTGTTGTGTACTTTTGCCCAACTGAACAATCTTGCATTCAAAAAATTTACTAACTTTTTAATGACTGATGATTAACATGCTGTAATACACAGTTTAAATTTAAAAGCTCAAATGCTGTACATGAGAGTTAACCTTTAATAGCTCCTCCTAGCAGTTTTACAAGGTGATTCCGGATACTTTCCGATATGACGTCATATGACACGTTACACTGCATCATACCGTGTTTTGATGCGACACGCCCACCATGTTGTACCATGGTGTACCTCACGCGTTTTGAATGGCTGCATCTGTATATAAAACCTTCAAAGGTGGCTGTATAGTATGTGAAAGGAAGATGCTTTGACAATATGCTGCACATATGGGTCCAATGTCAGGTCTGAGTTAAATATCATCCTCGGGTTTTCAATTTAGACTGAAGCTCAAGTACAGAACTATCTACGGATAGGTCTAGAGCATTGGTTTTACAAAGTTTGTGGGTGGTGCCAATAAGCATGACTCTAGTCTTGTCACAGTTAAGATGAAGGAAATTCTGAGTCACATAGGTTTTTTATGTCGGAGATGCAATTCGATAAAATAGAGAAAGCCACATCAGTGTCAGGTTTGGTATGGACGTCTAGGTGAAAATCATCAGCATAGAAATGACAGTTGAGGCCATGTGACCTTAAAAGGTGACCAAGTGGACACATGTAAATGCTGAAAAGTAAAGGGTCAAGTATTGAGCCCTGAGTTTTAACACGAGCTTCGAGTAGTGCTCAAAAGGAAGTAATATCCACACAAAAAGTACTAGCTTAAAATTTAAATTTCAGATAGCAAAGACGTTATTTAGCAGTGAAGAGATAAGGGAGAGACCTGGGAAGTGAGATGATAATATCATTTTTTTGTTTTTGTATTTTTTTGTATTTTGCAAACTATGCAGTCTAATGTCTTGAAGTTAGCTTTGTGCCCAAATATTTAAAGATGCTGCCTGTTCTTGGTCAGTAAGGTAAAGGGCATGTATTTGGTAAGCTGGCTGTACGACCAGAATGTGAAAAGAACTAACTGTTGTCTAGTCTGCAACTTAGATATAATTAATCGGCATGTGTTGCTGTCTTATCATTTGTTTAGAATGCGTCATAGTAACTTGTTTGTTTAAAGGTATAAAAGAACATCTTTAGCTACTTATTTTTAAGTGCGGTGGTTGGAAGCCAGACTTCCATATGCATATGAAATAAAGAGACTTCTGCTTCACTGACACCTGAACTTTGTCATTTGTATGACACAACAGTAGTAAGTAAATTAACTTTTCAAAACTCATTTTCAGAACTTGATATACATCACAGATTCAAACACACTTCATCTCTGAACACATAACTTGAAAAGGATTTAAAATACAGCAGACTCATATTTTACGTTACGTATTTTTACACAAATTCATGTATAGCCAGTCAGCTGTGAAAAAAAAATCAAATACTATAAATAAAAATGTAAATGATGTGGGAATCCCCAAAAATTCAAGTCTTAACAGCACGCAGCTGAGGTGCTCTTTGGGAACTAGTCACTAGTTATCATGCAGCATGAACATCAATATAAGTACAAAGAGGAAAAAAAGCAAGACAAGAAAAGTTAAATTGTATCACTGTTTTTATTGTAATTTACACTATATACATGGACATGCTAGTACAGTGACAGATGAGTTGTTTAAGATAAGATTACTTTATTAGCCCTATACAATTTCTTGCATTAGGAATTTATCTTTTCACATACACTAGCTTGTTCTCCATGAGACAAGCAGACAGGGAGAGAGGCTTGGGGTCAGAACGCAGGGTCAGCCATTGTACAGCACCTCTGGAGCAGTTGGGGTTAAGGGCCTTACTCAGGGGCCCAATGGAGTAGGATTCCTCTGCCGGCCGCTGGATTTGAACCTGCGACCTTCCAGCCACAGGTGCAGATCCTTAGCCACAGAGCCACTGCTCCGCCCCTCCGCTCCATTTAAGGATGGTGTTCTGATTATATGCAATTTTGGATATACAGGCTTTGTCAGGACCGAAACTGCTGTATAAAATGCGAGTCTACTGGAATAATATCACACTACATTTAACACTGCACTGACACTGAGAGGTTAATAGAGACACACTGACTGGACACTAAAGTACACTAACATTGCACTGAGAGAAAGAGGGGTTAATGCAGACTCACTGACCGACTGGACACTACAGTACATTAAGATTAAGACTGCATTGAGAAGAGGAGGACCGGAGGACTGAAATACTTAAACCGATTAAAATTATTGTTATATACACATTCATCAGTAAATATATAAAAAGCCAATACGACGTAAAATCAATATCTATACGTTTTCTTTCCTAATGACGTTGTATTTATTCACTGATTCAGTGAAACAATTGCTGAATCTGAACGAGGTGTTTATTACCGTAACCAGACAAAACAGTTTAGTTTCCAGTAAAGAATCCCGTTGCTACATCACACAAGTCTTTCCCACTTCACTCTGCATCTCTCCACTATACTCTCACCAGTGAGGAAGTTAAAGACACTGTTTTTAAACTCGCACAGATCCCGACTACATACAAGTCACCACACTGACCTGACAGCTCTAGTTTCGTGTCCATTTCTTCTTTTATTCCTGCAGTCACTTCACAGGGAAGCGTGTATCCAACATGATCTGTCGGTCCCTGATATCCTTCTGCTCCCGACTCCTTCTCCCACAGCTTCAATCTCCACTTCAAGCTCTCGTTTTCCTTCTTCAGTTGCGCCATTTCACTCCCGACACTGTCCTCCACACACTGTGTGATTTTAAACACGGCCCGTCTCACCAGGATCTGGGAGATATTGCGGAGTTTGTCTTGAAACTCGTTCTCGGAGTCAGACATCCTGTTTCCAAAAACTTCTGACACTTCATACACGATCGATTTTAGCAAAACGTGCATGAAAGAGTCAAGCTGGGTTTGCAGATTTAACAAGCACTCCGCCATCCTTCTTCAGAGTCGGTCAGAAACAAAGACTGACTTCCGAAGTTTAAACAGAACAACTTATTTTTTATTCTTCACAGATCCTGTTGTCAGGGCTGTGCTCTGTTCAAGCATAAACACAGTCGACAAGACGTTACGTATTCAGAACCTGAAGTTATTTTAAAGAAAAACAACAACTTTCGTTATCTAAAGAAAATTATTCAGTCACCCACACGTGGTTGAAGTACATGCAGGGTCGCGTAGTATAATGACGTCATTCGTTAGCGCGGCCGCAACTTCAAAACAATAGAGAAGCGGAGCTGAGAAAGAGGAGTTTCTTCAGCCGGATATAAACTCTGCACTTCCAAGCGCCACCTAGTCAAGAGCAGTGAATCACCTGCGACCTTCGCCGTTCGTAACGGAACAGATGGATTTTTTTGCCCTTCCACAACCATCCTCCCCAACGAAAACTTCTCAAGTGGATTTTTTCAATTGGATTTTTATCTCCCTATGCAGGTTTTTGGTTAAAGAAAAAAAAATGGTGTCGTTCTCTTGCCAACTGGCAGTATTTCTTCTGCACTTATAAGCAAGATTTCTATTTCATATTTCACAAATTGTTAGAAATTCTCGAAAAACAAGTGGTTCCAAGAAAGGAAATAAATACTTGCATTTAACAAAATCAAGCCATATGTGGTCGTCCTTAATGATACATTCTGTATGACAAGACAGGAAGAAAGACACCTCAGGACTTCGGACACAGGATCTCCTGTTCATTGAGAGAAAGTTTAACCATCTGTCAGTTTTCATGTCCAAGGAGCTCAATTTGCATTCCGTGTACAACAGCGTGTCTTCTACACCTGCCACTGAAGCACAGCACAGGCTCAGCATCTTGACATCTCCCAAACAGAGACCTTTTGGTGGGATTGTGGCTCACAAGGGGAGAAGAGACAATTTCCAGAGCAGGATTTGTTACATTTGAGTATCCTGAACACAAATCAGTGCCCGCTTGTATTTCTGTGTTTTTTTTAATTTTACAGAAAGTTTAAATGTGACTTTTATAATATTCACAACCTTGGCAAAAAATGGTTGTCCATAATTGTTGTTTATGTTTGATTAACAGACAAAATATGACAACCCCTCTACTGAGCATATGCTTTATTTTCCTGATGTACAGTACATTGATTAAACACATACCTTAGATGTATAAATGTGGTCCGTAATTGGTCTAGAATGAAATTTTAATATACGTATATCATTATACGTCAATTACACATCTCTGATTATACAGTATGTCCATTATACATAAATGGTTGGAGTTTTATTATACGGAAACATTTAGAGGACTATTATACCTATATAGTTAAAGGTCTATTATACATCAAAGATAGGTCTCATAGGTGTAGAAACTACAATTATTCACCCCTGAAAAATATATAGTTCAAATTATGCATTTTATACAATATTGTAATAAACAAATGGCTAATCATCATAAAAAACACAAGTATTAAACTTCAGCTACAAATTCTGGTATCATGGCTATATATATAGTAATGACAAACACAAACTAATTCCATGAACACGCTAATATTTAACTCAAAACCACATTTTGATTCAAATATAAGTTTTAAAAATTACAACTTCTATATTTCCACGAAAATATTATTAATGTAGCACAAATGCTACTTTCTAAGAAAGACAGAAAGAAACTGTTTTGTGTCTCATGGCGATCCTCCTCTCGATCCTAATGAAATGTTTAATATGATCCCTCGAGAAAAAAAAGGAGTCAATTTCCGCCTGGAATGATTGATGCTCCATCAAACATTTTGTAATATCCCTGGAAGTTTATACAGTAGAATCCTGGTTCGTGGCTTAAATTCAAGGTAAACAAGACTAAGGAAACGAGTCGAAAACTTGATGTCGAACTGTGATTTAAATCACCCAAAACATTGCACAACATTGGGCAGTATGTGCCAGAAACAGATAGCTCAGTTGATAGAGCAGAGGACTGTAGTGGCAATAATGAAGAATCCTTAGGTTGCTGGTTTGACTCAGGCTTGGAGGAATGTGTTTCTTGTGTACTTCAATCAAAGAGTTGAAATAGCAATTTTTTTTAACTCAGACGTTGATCAAAAGCTCAATAAACCACGAAGCAGAGGCTCTTGTTCCGAATTCAACTCCCGTCTGATTGTCTTGTTTTGGCCAAAATCTGATCTTTGAATTCAGAGGACTACTCTGCCTGCATTGTAATTCAAAAGTATACACAAATGTCACGTTTTTTTTGTAGATATAAAGGTGTTCTCTGTTTTCAAAGGATAGGTACTTAATTGGCATAATGATTTGGTATTGAGTTTGTATCGTTATATGATTAAATTTGTGTTTTTTTGTGTTTTTAACGTATTGTGAACTTATTTTTTAAACAAATGCTTACAAAGGCAAACAAGGCCCACATCTGTTTATACCAGCGGTGAATTGTACATTTTTATTTACAAGCTACTCTGCACTTTGGGGAGTGTAACAGGTTCGATATAAAGTGGCAAAAATATAAAAGGGGAAAATACCCCGGACTGCGTGTAAAGCCCTCATTGTGACTGTTTTTTTATTGTTAAATACGGTGTCCTGTGCACGAAATGTTGCAGAAACACAATCTGATATTTTAATAAGTATTATTTTAATAATTTGATAAGTATGAGGTCCCGGATCCAAATATTCAGTTCTTATTTTTTTAAGTGATATCTTCCCTTCCTCTCGTGGATTTTGAATCAAATTTGATCTTTGTACATTACATTTTACATTGAAAAAAACGAGCATACCTCATCCACCAACGGACAGAGCAATCTTTTATGTTGCCTTCCAGAGCTTCCAGCTTGTGATGGATTTGTATGGGCGTCTGTATGATACCACTACAGCACTGGCACAGGTGTAAAATCCACTTTCTCACGACTTTTTCAGTGTCTTCTCCTCTCACAAATGGTCCGAAGCACAGGAGCCAATATTAGAGAAAACAACAGGTGTTTAAACAGAGTATGTCCAAATGTCAGCGACAACGTTTTGTCATTTTGTATAAACGCAAATGGTTCATCATTTAAAAGCCAATGACGTTCTTTTTCTCCCTGGCGCTAATAAGCTACAGTACCACACATGCGAGCTGTTGAGTGAAAGGAAATTCATATGTGCGTAGGAAGGCAGAATAAAATCCAGAACTGTACTGGTGATATTGATAAACAGGGCCGATGTTCACAATAAAACGTTATTGTATAAAACATTAAGATTCATAAATATATTTTTTTAATCATGCAAAGTGTCTGTTAAACCATTCATGAACGATTTTTAGACAAAAAAACACACCATTATATGAGAAAATACATTTACTATATGTGCATTTAACGTAAATTGTTGCCCTGCTTTTTTTTTCATAAATACACAAGCTTGTTATGTCTTATGTCAGAAATAAACTGCATGAAATTCGATAAAGCAACAAAAAGTAAGTGCCACAAAGACGACAAACATTTGCGTTTATATTGCACTGTTATCTTGAGCCTTTAACCTTACTTTAAACGCAATTTGTTTTTCTCTGTAGTTCTAAGGCTTTGTCATTTAGGTGTGCTGTTTTTTTCTACATGTTGTAAAAAAAGTCACTAAATCATACGAAACATAAAAGCTCCAATTGTAAACAATTGACCATTCATATTCCTGAATTTTAAACCTATGGAGTATTTTAAACCTTGTCTTCATATTTGTGAATATTAGAGCTCCTTTTCAAAAGCTGTCACTATGGATAAGTGCTTAGGTTTCCTGTTTTTTTACCCAGGCGGTCCAGGTTTGGCTCTTGGTATAGGAGCGTGTCTGTGTTGCCTTCTGGATTTCAAATGAGCAGCTCAGTGTAGATCAGCATGTACATTTGTCTGGACAGTAGAATTTTCAGAAAGTGTAGTTGGATTATAGCACGTGCCCCTGACGATGTTATTGATACGTCATATGTGCTCTTTTTTGTATAATATTTATTTTTGTTGTTCAAATAAAAAACGGTTTCTCCGTTTTCCTCTTCATGCCGTTGTCAGCGAGCACAACAAGACGGGAAAAATGCAAGGGGGGGAAGAGGAAGCGGCTGTCAGGAGCTTTCTACCTCCTTTTACTTTCACTTCTCTGTTTTCTTTCACAGCGTCGTGCACCTTTTCATTGCTCGCGCTTTCAGAGGCTCCGCACGGCACACGACTCGACATCGGGAAGCACATTGAAGTGAAAGCAGGAAGCGCTGCGACATGCACTGTGCAGATCCCGCCACACTAAGAGGTGAGTGGGTCTGTTCGATCACAGCGCTAGGCGAATCCCCAATCCCCTTTTGTGCGTGGCAACAAAAGAAGGCTGTTGTTTTTCCACCCGGTTTCGAACCTGGGACCTTTCGCTTGTGAAGCGAACGTGATAACCACTACACTACAGAAACGGTGGTAAGATGTGCCCACCGGCCCAGTGCTGAGCTTCGCCAATGCGATTCAGCTGCTTCCAGTGCCTTTATTGGAGTGCGCTGATGGACCGTGCTCTCTCTCCGGAGACCAGCACGCCTGTCATGGACGGAGCAGGAAAGGCGGCGCCACATTCTACATCCCTCTCCACGCAATCGACAAAATCGGGCTACTGAAGTGGAGAAAATCGCCTCTCCAGAAAGTGCAAATATCATCTTGGAGAGTATAAATCCTATTGCCAAAGGTCAGCCCTGTCTACCAGAGTAACCCTCCCACCTCCTGCACCGATGATCAGCTCGTCTCACACGCGAGAAGTTACGGCTGGAAACAAGCGCCCCCTCTTCTCGCACGTTTTGCACGTTCGAGTAGTTTTAATGCGGCTCCTTCGTCCACGGTGCTGATCTTTTGGAAAGCAGGAGGCAAAACCAACACGTTCTCATACCGGGAGTCGAAGCCGGGCCACCTGGGTGAAAACCAGGAATCCTAACCCCTAGACCATATGGCAGCGAACATCCGCGCTATTCCCGGCATCATGCAAGCAAACTACATAAATATGAGAAAACACGCAAGAGAGTTGTCACTCAGAGTGTCGAAGGGTCGATGTATACTGGGGCTCAGTTGAAATGCAACGTCAGGACTTTTCCGAATTATGTCACACGAAGAGAGCACAGCCTTTTCCACCCTGCCACGTGTGTCTCGGTATCTCGCCGTGATCGTACAGTGCTCAGTACTTTGCGTTGTGGCCGCAACAACCCCGGGTTGAATCCGGGTCACGGCAGAATAAGGGCGTCTGCTTTTACTACTTGCACGAATGAAGGCAAAAAAAAGCCAATCGATGTGAACGAACGGCGCTTTGCAGAGGAGTACTGCCTGACTGGATCGTTGATGAACGACAGAGGCCACTCCGACCTCTTCTCGGTTTTCTTCAATGACTTACTAAGGATCTTCTTCACATTCGCCCATGCAGGGGAAGCCAGTTACACCAAAGCAAACGCAGGAAAGTGCAATTCAAGCAGAGACCAGGAGGGACTTGTTTACACCGAGAGTGGTCGGAGAATGGAACAATGCGCCCAGCCCTGTTGCTGGAGCCGATTCTTGATGAGATCTTGGGCTCACTAAGAAGCCCCCGCTGAATGCTAATCTTTCTGTTGTTCTTGCAGGTCCTGCGCTGCTTTTGAGCCGACAGAGCTCGTCCTGGTCTGTCGGCACAGCCCAATTGCAAATGATCGGCTCCGCGTACAGAAGGAACGTGCGTTTGGTACAAGAGTGCATGAAGGCACCGGAAATACATTGGGAACAAATGACCGGTCGCTCAAGACCTCTGTGAAGTACAGGAGCGTGCAAAAAGAGACTGTTCCCGTCCGGTTTCGAACCGGGGATTTTGCCGCGTGTGAGGCGAACGTGATAGCCGCTACACTACGGAAACCTGCAGGGACCGCTGCTGGTGTCTCGCTTGCGTTTCGGGCTGAGAAAGGGACGCGTCACTTTAGGCAGGGGGCGCTGGAGAGAGGAACAAAGGGCGCGATGAAACAAAATGCCGAAACCCGGGATCTTTAGATCTTCAGTCTAACGCTCTCCCAACTGAGCTATTTCGGCGGTGCTTAGAGCCCACACCCACCTGCTCCAGCCTTCCTGTGTTGCGGCATGAGCGCACCAAGAGTAGCGGGAGAGTGTTGCAGGAACGTCACTCAGAAAGAAAGCCACCCAGGTGCGCCCTCTGAGCTCTGTCCAACGCATCTTCCTAAATGAATGATCTTATGTCTCCGAACTTATGTCCTTTTGATATGTGTAACTTTTTGTAACTGAATGAATTTATATCTTTTGTATTCTGATAACCCATAAGATAAGATCTGTTAGGTTTGCATGCATATTCTATATATTAACAAATGTATCCTCGTGTATTAGTACCTGTGTGTGCGTTGTTTGAGTTATGTCGCATGGTTGGATTCTAAGACCATTAAAAGAATCAATTTTGTGATTTACTGCCACAAAAATAATTGTCCCAGTAAATGCCCAAACCCCTACAGAACTGGTGCCTCGTGAGAGAACACTACAACAGTGTGTGATATCCTGTCCCAGCCTGTGGAGCAGACAGCGAGCCTGTCTCTTAATAATACTAATAATACAGTGTGTGATTCCCTGCCCCAGCCAGAGGAACAGAAAGTGAGCCTGTCTCTCAATAATAATAATACAGTGTGATCTCCTGTCCCAGCCTGGGAAACAGTGAGTCAGCCTCTCAATAATTATAATACAGTGTGATCTACTGTCCCAGCCTGAGGAACACACAGTGAGCCTGTATCTAAATAATAATAATACAGTGCGTGATCTCCTGTACTAGCCTGAGGAACAGACAGCGAGCCTGTCTCTCAATAATGATAACCTAGTGTGGAATGTCCTGTCCCAGTCTGAAGAACAAACAGTGAGCATGTCCCTCAGTATTAATAGAACAGTGTGTGATCTCCAGTCCCAGCAGGAGGAACAGACAGTGAGTCTGTATCTCAATACTAATAATACAGTGTGTGATATCCTACCCTAGCCTGAGGAACAGACAGTGAGCCTGTCTCTCAATAAAAATAAAAGAGTGTGTGATTTCCTGTCCCAGCCTGAGGAGCAGACTGTGAGCCTCTCTCAATAATAATAATCCAGTGTGTAATCTCCTGTTCAAGCCCAAGCGAAGACACAGTGAGCCTATCTGTCAATAATAGTAATACAGTGTGTGATCTCCTGTCCCATTCTGAGGAACAGACAGTCAGCCTATCTGTCAATAATAATAATAATATAGTGTGTGATCTCCTGTCCAAGCCTGGGGAACACTGAGGCTGTCTCTCAATACTAATAATACAGTGTGTGATATCCTGCCTCAGCCTGAGGAACAGACAGTGAGCCTGTCTCTCAATAATAATAATACAGTGTGTGATTTCCTGTCCCAGCCTGGGGAACAGTGAACCAGATACTCAATAATAATAATACAGTGTGTGATCTCCTGTCTCAGCCTGGGGAACACTGAGCCTGTCTCTCAATACTAATTATACAGTGTGTCATTTCCTGCCCCAGTCAGAGGAACAGACAGTGAGCCCGTCTCTCAATAATAATAATACAGTGTGTGATCTCCTTTCCCGACCTGAGGAACAGACAGGAGTGAGCCAGTCTCTCAATAATAATAAAGCAGATTATGATCTGCTGTCCCAGCCTAAGGAACAGTCAGGAAAGAGCAGGTCTCTCTATAATAATAATACAGTTTGTGATCTCCTGTCCCAGCCTGAGGAACAGACAGTGAGTCTGTCTCTCAATAATAATTGCGCCTCCTGTCCCAGCCTGGGGAACAGTGAGCTTGTCTCTCAATAATAATAATAATAATACAGTTTGAACTCCTGTCCCAGCCTGAGGAACAGTGAGCCTGTCTCTCAATAATAAAAATACAATGTGTGATCTCCTGTCCCAGCCTGGGGAACACTGAGGCTTTATCTCAATACTAATAATACAGTGTGTGATATCCTACCCTAGCCTGAGGAACAGACAGTGAGCCTGTCTCTCAATAAAAATAAAAGAGTGTGTGATTTCCTGTCCCAGCCTGAGGAGCAGACTGTGAGCCTCTCTCAATAATAATAATCCAGTGTGTAATCTCCTGTTCAAGCCCAAGCGAAGACACAGTGAGCCTATCTGTCAATAATAGTAATACAGTGTGTGATCTCCTGTCCCATTCTGAGGAACAGACAGTCAGCCTATCTGTCAATAATAATAATAATATAGTGTGTGATCTCCTGTCCCAGCCTGAGAAACAGACAATGAGCCTGTCTCTCAATAATAATAATACAGCGTGTGATCTCCTGTCCCAGCCTGAGGAACAGACAGTGAGCCTGCCTCTCAATAACAAGCCAATGTGTGATCTCCTGTCCCAGCCTGAGGAACAGAGAGTGAGCCTGTCTCTCAATAATAATACAGTGTGTGATCCTCTGTCCCAGCCTGAGGAACAGACAGTGAGCCTGTCTCTCAATAATAATAATACAATGTGTGATCTCCTGTCCCATTCTGAGGAACAGACAGTCAGCCAATCTGTCAATAATAATAATACAATATGTGATGTCCTGTCTCAGCCTGTGGAACAGAGAGTAAGCCAGACTCTCAGTAACAATAATACAGTGTTATCTACTGTCCCAGCATGAGGAACAGTGAGCCTGTCTCTCAATAATAATAATACAGTATGTGACCAACTGTCCCAGACTGAGGAAAAGACAGTGAGTCTGTCTTTCAATAATAATAATACAGTGGGAATTCCTGTCCCAGCCTGGGGAATATACAGTGAGCCTGTCTCACTATAATAATAATACAGTGTCTGATCTCCTGTCCCAGCCTGAGGAACAATAAGCCTGTCAATCAATAATAATACAGTATGTGATGTCCTGTCTCCGCCTGAGGAACAGAGAGTAAGCCTGTCTCTCAATAATAATAATTCAGTGTGGGATCTCCTGTCCCAGTCTGATGAACAGACAGTGAGCCTCTCTCTCAATAATTATAATACAGTGTGTGATCTCCTGTCCCAGCCTGAGGAACAAACAGTGAGCCTGTCTCAAAATAATAATAATACAGTGTGGGATCTCCTGTCCCAGCCTGGGGAACAGTGTGCCAGACTCTCAGTAATATTAATAATAATAATACAATGTGATCTACTGTCCCAGATTGAGGAACAGACAGTGAGCCTGTCTCAATAATAATACACTGTGTGACCATCTGTCCCAGACCGAGGAAAAGACAGTGAGTCTGTCTCTAAATAATTATAATAATACAGTGTGGGATCTCCTGTCCCAGCCTGGGGAACAGACAGTGAGTTTGTCTCTCAATAATAATACAGTGTTATCTCCTGTCCCAGCATGGGAAACAGACAGTGAGCCTGTCTCTCAATAATAATAATACAGTGTGTGATCTCCTGTCCCAGCCTAAGGAACAGTGAGCCTGTCAATCAATAATAATACAGTATGTGATGTCCTGTCTCAGCTTGAGGAACAGAGAGTAAGCCTGTCTCTCAATAATAATAATACAGTATGGGATCTCCTGTCCCAGCCTGAGGTACAGACAGTGAGCCTGTCTCTCAATAATAATATAGTGTGTGACCACCTTCTGTGGTCTGTTTCAAATCCGCCCGCGATGAGACACCGAGGAGAAATGAAGAGCCCCAGTCGCGCTAGAAAATCACCCGGGAAAGAGACCTGCTGGCCCCACTGAGAGGTCGTATCCCACCTCCTCCGCTCTCTGCGAAAAGCAGTATCTTCAGGCCATGACATCCCACCCCTGCCACTCTCTGCGTAAATAAGTATCGTCAGGCCCTGACATCCCACCCCCACCACTCTCTGCGGAAAGCACTGTCGTATAGCCCTGACACCCAACCCTCCACTCTCTGCATTAAGCACTGTCGTATAGCCCTGACACCCACCCCTTCACTCTTTGAATAAAGCAGTGTCGTAAGGCCCTGACATCCCACCCCCGCCACTGTCTACGTAAAGTAGTATCGTCAGGGCCTGACATCCCACTCCCGCCACTCTCTTTGTAAAGTAGTGTCATATGGCCCTGACACCAATCCCTCCACTCTCTGCATAAAGCAGTGTCTTATGGCCCTGAAACCCTCCCCTCCACTCTCTACATAAAGCAGTGTTGTCAAGCCCTGACATCCCTCCCCCGCCACTCTCTGTGTAAAGCACTGTTGTATGGCCCTGACATCACACCCCCACCAGTCTCTGCGTAAAGCACTGCCGTATAACCCTGACACCCACCCCTCCACACTCTGCGTTAAGCTGTGTTGTCAGGCCCTGATATCCCACCCCCGCCACTCTCTGTGTAAAGCAGTGTCATATGGCCCTGACATCACACCCCCACCACTCTCTGTGTAAAGTAGTATCGTCAGGCCCTGACATCCCACCCCTGCCACTCTCTGCGTAAAGAAGTGTCGTATGGCCCTGACATCACACCCCCACCACTCTCTGCCGAAAGCAATGTCGTCAAGCCCTGACATCCCACCCCCACCACTCTCTGTGTAAAGCAGTGTCATATGGCCCTGACATCCTAGCCCCGCCACTCTCTGTGTAAAGCAGTGTCATATGGCCCTGACATTACACCCCCACCACTCTCTGCCGAAAGCACTGTCGTATAGCCCTGACATCCCACCCCTCCACTCTCTGCATAAAGCAGTGTCGTCAAGCCCTGACATCCCACCCCCACCACTCTCTGTGTAAAGCAGTGTCATATGGCCCTGACATCCTAGCCCCACCACTCTCTGTGTAAAGCACTGTCGTATAGCCTTGACACCCACCTCTCCACTCTCTGTGTAAAGCAGTGTCATCTAGCCCTGACATCCCACCCCCTCCACTCTCTGAATAAAGAAGTGTCGTATGGCCCTGACACCCACCCCTCCATTCTCTGCATAAAGCAGTGTCGTCAGGCCCTGACATCCCACCCCTCCACTCTCTGCGTAATGCGGTATTGTCAGGCCTTGACATCCAACCCCCGCCACTCTCTGCGTAAAGCAGACATGTTACAGACATTTACAACAAAGACATATTATAAAATATTGACATATACTGTAGGCGGCTGGAGCATTATTGGGAGACAGACTCACTGTTCCTCAGGCTGTGACAGGAGATCACATACTGGGCTGCCAGATCAACTGAGTTCCCTCCTCCCTCTCCCAGTAGGATTGGGACCCGTTGTGATTGTGGCAGGTGTGGGAACTCTGGGATTAGATTTCTGAATTTTGGGAAGAATGTTTCTCTAATCCCAGAGTATCTGTCACAGTGCAGTAGGAAGTGCACCTCTGTCTCTATTTCTCCCCGCTGGCAGTGGGAGCACAGCCTGTCCTCTCTGGGCAGCCAGGTCTGCCTGTGTCGCCCAGTTTCTATGGTCAGGTTGTGGTCACTGAGCCTGTACTTCGTCAGGGTCTGTTTCTGTTTGTTATTTTTTATTTTGGTCAAATATTCAGCTAGTGTGTATTGTCTGTTTAAGGTTCTGTAGCATTCCAGTTTATGTTGTGTTTGTGTGTGTGTGTCCCAGTGTGTGAGATATTGCTGTTTGATCTGTGCTGTGATGTGGTTGAGTCTGGGTTGTGGTGCTCTAGCAGTGCTGTCCTGAGGCTGGTTAGTGTCGGTGTCACTCACTGCGAGTGTGATTTCAGCAGAGTCTCTGTACTCTTGGGACACTTGACTCACCTGTCTCTCTCTTTCTCTCCCTGTGCTGTCCCTCTCCTGCCCCCTCTCTCCCTCCTCGGACTCCAGCTGGAGGAGGTCCAATCACCACCTCCTGTGAGACAGAAGAAAAAGAAGGTGGGTAATGCTCTGATCCTCTCTTTACTCCTGTCCAGTGTCCAGTCAGTGTGTCTGTATGAACCCCTCTCTCTCTCAGTGCAGTGTTCATGTACTGGAGTGTCCAGTCATGTGTCTGTATGAACCCCTCTCTCTCTCTCAGTGCAGTGTTCATGTCCTGGAGTGTCCAGTCCGACTCTTAACGTGACTCTCCTGTCTCTGCTGCAGAATCGCTGGTGCGTCTTTTTAAACTCCCTGAGCTGCGTTTCGGTGGAGACAGATGATCAGGACGAGCCGATGGAGGCGGCGGAGACCGTGGGTCAGGAGAGGAAGAGCGAGGGAGAGGAGGAGCAGGCTGCCGGGAAGGACAAGAAGAGGAAGAGGAGGTGCAGGTGAGCAGACAGGGGGGCGCCGCCCGGTCGTGTCTGTGATTCAAGGAGGAGTTTCCTCTTGCTGTTTGATGTCATGGTGACGTCTGTGTCTGTGTCCCTCACACCTGCAATAACAATATTCTTTCCAGGTTCCTTTCCTGGTTCTGTGCCAGCTAAGATCTGGACTGGACTAGACTGGACTGGACAGGAGCTGAGGGACACCAGACTGGACTGGACTGGAGCCTAGGGACACCAGACTGGACTGGACCGGAGCTGAGAGACACCAGACTGGACTGCACCGGAGCTGAGAGACACCAGACTGGACTGGACTGGAGCTGAGGGGCCCCAGACTGGACTGGACTGGAGCTGAGAGACACCAGACTGGACTGGACTGGAGCTGAGGGACCCCAGACTGTGCTGGACCGAAGCTGAGGGACCCCAGTCTGGACTGAAGCTGAGGGACCCCAGTCTGGACTGCACTGGAGCTGAGGGGCCCCAGACTGGACTGGACTGAAGCTGAGGGGCCCCATTCTGGACTGGACTGAAGCTGAGGGACCCCAGACCCCAGTCTGGACTGAAGCTTGTAATTTTTGTTCTTTTGTTAAGCATCAATAAAAAAATTAAAAAAAAAATCTGTTTAACTTTTGGTTTTTTCCCTCCCCCCCCCCAAAGTTGCTGCTGGGAGAGGTGTGAGTGGGGCCAGCAGGGGGCGCTCTCACCCTGCGGTCTGTGTGGGTCCTGATGCCCCAGTATAGTGACGGGGGACACTGGACTGTAAACAGGCGCCGTCCTTCGGATGAGACGTCAAACCAAGGTCCTGACTCTCTGTGCTCGTTAACAATCCCGGGGTGTTTCTGGAGAAGAGTAGGGGTGTTACCCCAGTGTCCTGGCCTGATTCCCCCCCTGGTCTTGACCCATCATGGCCTCCTAATCACCCCCCTCTCTGAACTGGCTCCATCCCTCTGCTCTCCTCCCCACTGGATCCCCCTGACCTGGGAAGAGCTCTGAGTGGAGAGTCCAGATGGATTAATTATTATTATTATTATTCATGCTGCACTGGGCTTCAGTTCTGGCAGTGAGAGGGGGACTCTGTGATCAGTACAGATACTTATGACTGTATAATAATACACGATAGAAATGGAAAACAGGGTAGAGCTGTAGTCCCTTCGAAACGTTTTGAACTGCCAGAAGAAGTTTTCACAACCCGGACTCGTGAAGGTACAGGTCTTCTCCCATCGTCCGGAGCAAGGTGTATGGTGTCCTGGTGATTTCTCCCGTTTTGAACGGAGTTTAATGTCTTGTTTCTACTTTATTAGAGAGAGGCACTGAACATCCTGTGATGGACTGGTGTCCTGTCCAGGGTGTGTGTGTGTCCTGTGATGGACTGGTATCCTGTGAAGGACTGGTGTCCTGTCCAGGGTGTGTGTGTGTCCTGTGATGGACTGGTGGATCACAATATTAATTCTCCTCCTTGATTCCCTCCTTTATCGCCAGAGTGAAAGCGGGACACGGCAGTAAAAGCTCAGCCCTGCGGGTGGTGGTCCTCTCGGCCACACGGGGGCGCTGTGGCTCCACGGGGGGGGGGGGGGTTATGTTCAAGTCCCGCTGGGAATCGCACCGACGCGGCGGAGTTCGTGAACGTCCCAGACACCAAGAAAACGAGAGAGAGAAAAAAGGTCGTTTTCGGGGTTCAAGAAGCAACTCCGAGATTCAGGGAGTTTCCCCGCTGAGCTTACTCTGCTGAAAACACGCAGGTTTTATTTTTTTCCCGTGCCCCCCCTCACACAGGCCGTTTCTGTAGCGTGAAGTTGTGTTTTTTTGCGCGGCGGTCGGTGAGGGGTGAAATTTTCTTTTTTCCCACGGTCTGAAACAGAAACGGCCGGGTGGTGTTGTAGAGAGGTCGACGTGCCTGGTTTTCCTCGTCTCCGAAGCCCGTTTTTTGGGGGGGGGTCGTGAGGTCCCACGCAGCGCTCGGAAAAGAAAATGGCGTCTCTTTTCCCCGCAGGACGGGGGGGGGGGGGGAACCCGTGTTTTTTGGACGTGGTGTGGCCCGAAATTTCCGTCCTTGGCCGCTAGAGGGGGGTGGAGGTTGGTCTTTCTTTGACTTGGGGGTAGGGGGGGTGCTAATTTCACTGAACCAAACCCCACGGAAACCCGTGTTGGACGTGGGGGTGCTGAATGCGCCCTCGACGTGAATTTGTTTTTAAATTCAAGTGCAGCTTTTGTAACCCTTGGGCTGGAAACACCTGGACCCGTTTCCCCTGCCTGTCCGAGGTGGCGACTATCGGGGTCGTACAGGGACACCCGGCTGGCCGCTGAGAGTTGGAAAAATAAAATGTCCACCTAAAAAAAAAACAACCGCGAAAAATGTCGGCCATTTTTGTTTCGCGGCCGAGCCGTGAGCGCGTCGGGGGCGACGTCACAGGGGCGTCACAATGAGCCGCCTGACGTCACAGAGCGGCGGAATCTAGCGGGGGCGGGGGGGGGGCGGTGCCGGAGCCCCGTGAGCTCAGAGGAGTGAAGAGAGAGGAGGAGGAAAGGACTATATAGCGCTTTCTAAACACGTGTTTCTTCCAAAAAAGATTCGTGGGTTACTTCGACTTCAATCAAATAATAGTTCCAGCTTCAGATTCACTCTGAAGTATCCCCATGAAATCGGTAAGTCAGTTAAAAATGCCGCTGTCGAGAAATAACAAAATAAGTTGAGAAATAAGTTGTTTTTTTTCCCGTTACTCCACTCTTATGGGTGTGATCGTGCTGTAAAAAGATATTGAGAGGAGGTGCACCTCTACACAGAGAGTGGTGGGGGTGGGGAACAAGCTGCCCAGCCCTGTGGTTGAAGCTGATACCCTGGCTTCTCTCCAGACACAGCTGGGTGAGCTCCTCCAGTCAGGACAGGAGGCTCTTCTGTACACAGAGGGGGGCAGGGGTGGGGAACAAGCCGCCCAGCTGTGTGGCTCCGCCCCCTCCCCTCCCCACTGTGACTCTGCTTGTCTCGGCAGGACGATGCACCGACAGAGATGCCGCATGGCCGTGCACGGTCGCAGCAGGACCCGGGCCCGGCGAGGCGTCGTAAGTCCACCCCTCCCGCCCGCCGTCCAGTGTCCAGCGTCCAGCCCTCCTCCGACTGGCCTCTCCGCCCCCAGCAGCGCTCGCTGTATTATAATAATAATAATAAACTTCACTGATAGAGCACCTTTCACACACATAGCAGCGCAAAGCGCTTGACAGACCAGGTCTCAAGGTAACACCTCCAGACGAGGAGAGACACTTCCAGTGGTGATCTTGACTGAGGACACGCCTCGGCTCAAGAGACAGGGTCGCGTGTCCGAGGAAAACCAAGCTGCAGGTCCATTATGGCCTTCTGAGAGCACAGATTGCCTCTGGACGTCCTACACTCTCACTGGACACACTGTAGAGACTCACCTGTCCGGACTCTCACTGGACACACTGTAGAGACTCACCTGTTCAGACTCTTACTGGACACACTGTACACACTCACCTGTCCAGACTCTTACTGGACACACTGTACACACTCACCTGTCCAGACTCTTACTGGACACACTGTACACACTCACCTGTCCAGGCGTAGTCTCTGCTCCTCATCCCCCCTGCGTTGTGTCTCCCTCTCTCCCCGCTGGACAGAATCCCGTGGTGTCCCGTGTTTCCCCGAGCTTGTCCAGAAGCTGGAGATGGCGGCCAAGCTGCAGCTGGAGCTCCCGGGGTTGCCCGGCTCGTCCCGCTCGGCTCGTTCCGCTCGGTGTCCCCCCCGTCCTCGCCCGAGAGCCCCCTCCGCTCCCCGCCCCCGGCCCCCCCCTCCGGCCCCCTCAGGCCCCCTCAGGCCCCTGCCCGCCCCGCCCCGCTGCCCCCCCTTCATCCCCGCCATGCCCCTCGAGCCCCCCCTGCTGCCTGGGGCGGTGCCCCTGCCCCTGCCCGTCCTGTCCCCCATCGCCCGCCCGGCCCCGCCAGGCCCCGCCTGGGGCTCCCCAGTGCGGAGGGCAAGGAGAGAGGCTGAGATGTCTGACGAGGCAAGTGGGGCAGAGTCTGTCCGTCTGTCTGTCCCTCTGTCCTTCTGTTCTTTTCTCTGTCCATCTGTCTTTCTGTCCTTTTCTCTGCCTTTCTGTCCATCAGTCCATCTGTCCTTTTCTCTGTCTTTTTGTCTGTCTGTACTTCTCTCTTTCTGTCTTTCTGTCCTTCTGTCTGAGTCTCTCCATGTCTCCCTGCTCTATGTCTGTCCTGCATTGTCCCAGCTGGGCCTGTCTCCCCGGCTCTCTGCCTTCAGCTCTGTTCGCCGATGTCCCACCAGCCCGTCTCTCTCTCAGCCTGTCTCTTGACTTGCAAGAGGAAGAGGAGGTGGAGACAGCTCCTTCGGCAGGAGAGAGGAAGGAGGTCAGTGCTGGTCCCACCCTGCCCCCTGTCCTGTCTGTGGTGGAGTTTTGCCGTCTTGTCTGTCCCTGGGTCTCAGTGTCTCTCTCTCTTTCAGCCCTGTCTGTCAGTGTCTCTCTCGGCCTGCTGTCTGCCTGTCCCTGCCTCTCTGTCTCTCTCTCTTTCAGCCCTGTCTGTCAGTGTCTCTCTCCTCCTCCTCTCTGTCCTCAGTGTGTCTCCTTCCTCCTCTCTGTCCTGTGGTGTCCAGGCAGTGTGTCTCTCTCCTCCTCCTCCTCTCTGTCATGTGGTGTCCAGTGGGTCAGTATTAGTGGGCTACACCCAGGCTCACTCACTGCGAGTGTGATCTCAGCAGAGTCTCTGTGCTCTTGGGACACTTGACTCACCTGTCTCTCTCTTTCTCTCCCTGTGCTGTCCCTCTCCTGCCCCCTCTCCCTCCACGGACTCCAGCTGGAGGAGGTCCAATCACCACCTCCTGTGAGACAGAAGAAAAAGAAGGTGGGTAATGCTCTGATCCTCTCTTTACTCCTGTCCAGTGTCCAGTCAGTGTGTCTGTATGAACCCCTCTCTCTCTCAGTGCAGTGTTCATGTACTGGAGTGTCCAGTCAGTGTGTCTGTATGAACCCCTCTCTCTCTCAGTGCAGTGTTCATGTCCTGGAGTGTCTAGTCAGTGTGTCTGTATCAACCCCTCTCTCTCTCAGTGCAGTGTTCATGTACTGGAGTGTCCAGTCCGACTCTTAACATGACTCTCCTGTCTCTGCTTCAGAAGCGCTGATGCGTCTTTTTGAAGTCCCTGTCAGTGGAGACAGAAGATCAGGACGAGCCGATGGAGGCGGTGGAGACCGTAGCTCAGGAGAGGAAGAGCGAGGGAGAGGAGGAGCAGGCTGCCGGGAAGGACAAGAAGAGGAAGAGGAGGTGCAGGTGAGCAGACAGGGGGGCGCCGCCTGGTCGTGTCTGTGATTCAAGGAGGAGTTTCCTCTTGCTGTTTGATGTCATGGTGATGTCTGTGTCTGTGTCCCTCACACCTGCAATAACAATATTCTTTCCAGGTTCCTTTCCTGGTTCTGTGCCTGCTAAGATCTGGACTGGACTGGACTGGACTGAATTGGACTGGACCAGAGCTGAGATGACTGGACTGCAGCCTAGGGACACCAGACTGGACTGGACCGGAGCTGAGAGACACCAGACTGGACCGAAGCTGTGCTGGACCGAAGCTGAGGGACCCCAGACTGGACTGGACAGGAGCTGAGGGACACCAGACTGTGCTGGACCGAAGCTGAGGGACCCCAGTCTGTGCTGGGTCGAAGCTGAGGGACACCAGACTGTGCTGGACCGAAGCTGAGGGACCCCAGTCTGTGCTGGGCCGAAGCTGAGGGACACCAGACTGTGCTGGACCGAAGCTGAGGGACCCCAGACTGGACAGCACTGGAGCTGAGGGACACCATACTGGACTGGACTGGAGCTGAGGGGCCCCAGACTGGACTAGACTGGAGCTGAGAGGCCCCAGACTGGACTGGACCAAAGCTGAGGGACCTCAGGCTGTGCTGTACCGAGGCTGTGCTGGACCGAAGCTTAGGGACCCCAGTCTGGACCGAAGCTGAGGGACCCCAGTCTGTGCTGGACCAAAGCTGAGGGACCCCAGACTGGACCGAAGCTGAGGGACCCCAGTCTGTGCTGGACCGAAGCTGAGGGACCTCAGACTGGACCGAAGCTGAGGGACCCCAGTCTGTGCTGGACCGAAGCTGAGGGACCCCAGACTGTGCTGGACCGATGCTGAGGGACCCCAGTCTGGACTGAAGCTGAGGGGCCCCAGACTGGTCTGGGCTGAAGCTGAGGGGCCCCAGACTGGACTGATGACCTTTTGTTAAAAAAAACCTGTTTAGCTTTTGGTTTTTTCCCTAAGGTTGCTGCTGGGAGAGGTGTGAGTGGGGCCAGCAGGGGGAGCTCTCACCCTGCGGTCTGTGTGGGTCCTGATGTCCCAGTATAGTGACGGGGAACACTGGACTGTAAACAGGCGCCGTCCTTCGGATGAGACGTCAAACCGAGGTCCTGACTCTCTGTGCTCATTAACAATCCCGGGGTGTTTCTGGAGAAGAGTAGGGGTGTTACCCCAGTGTCCTGGCCTGATTCCCCCCCTGGTCTTGACCCATCATGGCCTCCTAATCACCCCCCTCTCTGAACTGGCTCCATCCCTCTGCTCTCCTCCCCACTGAGAGCTGCTGTGTGCTGAGCGGACTGGAGCATCATCCAGGTAGGGGCTGCACACTGGGGGGGCTGGAGGGGATCCCCCTGACCTGGGAGGAGCTCTGAGTGGAGAATCCAGACTTATTAATTATTATTATTATTCGTGCTGCACTGGGCTTCAGTCCTGGCAGTGAGAGGGGGACTCTGTGATCAGTACAGATACTCATGACTGTCTAATAATACACGATACAAATGGAAAACAGGGTAGCGCTGTAGTCCCTTCGAAACGTTTTGAACTGCCAGAAGAAGTTTTCACAACCCGGACTCGTGAAGGTACAGGTCTTCTCCCTTCGTCCGGAGTAAGGTGAGAGGTCACCCCCTCGGGGCGCAGTATCCCCGATGCACCCCCCCACCACCACCCAAAACGACACACACTTCTGTGACGATTGGGAGACCCCGGTTCGACCAGCCCCTGCGGTGGAGGAAACGACCCGCTGGAGAGAACACGCAGACTCCACACAGAAGGGTCACCTTGGCATTTATTCCAACAGCAAAACACCAGAGAGAAATGGTCTCCGAAAGATAAGCGCACACCGGGAAAAACACGACGGGGTCATTACAAATGGGAATAGGAGTCCTTTTTTTCTTTTCCGGACGTCAGTTGTATAGTGTCCTGGTGATTTCTCCCGTTTCGAACGGAGTTTAATGTCGCGTTTCTACTTTATTAGAGAGAGGCACTGAACTTTGGGGAACGTGACATCCACCCAGTATTACTAGTAGGTTGATAAATATGTTCATCCCCCCCCCGTATGATACCTCGCGAAATATAACGATGGCCAACTCCTTAAGTCGAAATTTAAACCCTTCTCACGCTACAAGACAGTCCGTCAATATCGCCGCGGCCCGAAGCCCGACCTTCGGTATGACGTTGGCGGAAAAGGGGGTAGGGTAAGTACGTCACAGCCGGGGGAAGCCCCTATCACGTGAGACGGGTGCGGCGGGCGACGAGCCTCCGGGGGTGAAGAGAAGTTGATTTGCGTGGGGTGTGGAAACACTACACGACCGGGCAAGCGAGCCGTTTTTTTTTTGTTTTGTTTTTTCCAGAACATCAGAACAACCGCAGAGATGACCATCGATCCACCTCCAGACGTTTCCTTTTTTGTCCTCTTTGGCCCCCAAAATAAAAAAAACTGGGATCCATCGTGGCGTTGCCAAATTAAAACGTCAACCACTTTTCGGGCTTTTGTGCTGTCCATGATGAAACCGTCATGGTTGTGTAAGCATACGTTACGTCACAGAC